>NW_027514488.1:817500-1014307 GCF_048772815.1 Callospermophilus lateralis
TCTAGGCCCAGGGTGTCTTTCCACAAAACAATGGGAACCTCAGCCAGGATATCACATGATTTTATTCTGAAAGATTGGCAGGTATAGTTGAGAGTCAAAACACACATGGACCTCACATTGTAGGCCTCAATTTGCCTGGCTTCATGTGACCTTTTGGCAACTCTTTGAGAAGCCTTGCCTGTGAGTGTTCTCCAGAGCTTTCATTGAAATGAGCTTTCTCAACACTTAATGGTTCCTGAATGATTTGAAACCCACAGTGCCTCCAACTTAATCTTTGAAAAATGGCTGGATAAATACCATGAAATTTTTGAAATTTCCATGACCAGGTGGCACTGGAGAATCTTTGGAAGTCCTGTGGTTGATCATGTGTATACCAAAGAATGCCTTGTTTTACTGGGTTTTATGAAAATGGTGTAGAACAGAGATGCCAGTAATTTGTATCCTGCTGATTAGTGGGCCTAGAGCAGTGGTGGGCAGGTGTGTGATAAAACACCATGGTGGGGCCATGTGGATCGGCCATTGGCTTCCAAATGGATTATGACTGACATAGTGCAGAAATCAGACACTTATATGTAAAGGCATTTTTTATATGGAGAGGTTCAGGGCAATGTTCAGAATCAGTTTACTATGGTTATTGGGGCAAGCTGTGTGGGATAGAAGCCTGGTTGGTGCATTCTCCTGCAGACCCTGACCCACCACACGTGACAGAACTCCCTTCAGCACTGTATCCTAGTAGAACTCCTTGTATTTGGTGAAGCAAATACCAAATTCCCAGTGCAGCAGCAAGAAACACCACGAAAAGTGGAGGATGACCAAATGTCTTCACAGTCCACACGAGGAGACACTTAGCCTCCAGTGGCCACAGTTTACATACAAAGAGAGAATTCAGCACTGCTGCCTCATGGTCATTGGAATATAAGAAACCATGTCTTCCAGGTCACATAGATGCAGACCCATTTTGATGGTCTCACTACAAAGGAAGTTAAAGCTCATGACAACAACATATATTTCAAGTGCCCAACCTCAGAGGCAGTTTTCCAAGAAGTCTTAGGCCAGCAGAGCTCCATGTTTGTGGAGTGTTTACACTGTTCTTTACGTTTGGAAACTCCTCTACCACCACCAAGGTTGTGAACTCCTGAGCATATTCCATTCCAGATATGTATTCACAGATTTTCACACTTTTCTACTCTAATTGTGTCTTACTTGGGCCAAGGTAATATCAAGGCATTGTTCTGAATGTGAGTGGGAAGATTTTTGTGTAGCACATATTTACATACACATTCGATTCATTTTTCAATTTTCTATTTGAAATACTGAAGCCCTGAAACTAACACATACCCTTCTATACTCTAATAATTCTAATATGATGGTGAAAAATAACCCAAACAGAATAGAAATACAAGCAGTTCAGAGGAGGCATGGTGTATTGTTACAATTGCCTTTTGCATTATATAGTGTAGGAGTTATAAATCTAGTCATTTTTTTGTTGAAATAGTTCTACATGTGTTTTTAAAATTAACAAATATGTGAATTCCTGTCTCCCTTTCTCTGTAGCCAATTCAGCACATGTATTTTTATATGCACATATAGAATTCTACCTGGTACCACACGTACATACTTGTGAGGTAACTGAATTGGCAGATGCAAATTGTGAGAAAGGATAACTCCTCCTAAATGCTGTTGGAACTGAAAATTCAACCTATGGGTGAGCTTCCTAGTTGAATAACATTATACATTAATCCATGTTCAGTAAAATGAATATTTTTCGATCTGTGGATTATATATATTTCATGATGAATTTCGATTGGCATATATATTGCTACTTTTTTTCTTTTATTGGTTGCTCAAAACATTAAAAATCTCTTGACATATAATATTTCATACATTAGATTCAAGTGGCTTATGAACTCCCATTTTTAGCCCAAATAGAGATTACAGAATCACATCGATTACACATCCACATTTTTACATAATGCCCTATTAGCTACTGTTGTATTCTGCTACCTTTCCTATACTCTACTGTCTCCCCTCCCCTTCCTTCTGATCTTCTCTTTTTTCCCCATCTACTGTAATTTATTTCACTCCATGTTTATTTTCCCATTCCACTCACAACAATATGTAATTTTGTGTAACAATGAGGGTCTCCCTCCATTACCATGCAATTTCCCTTTTCTCTCACTTACCCTCCCACCTCATGTCTCTGTTTAAAGTTAATCTTTTCTTCCTGCTATTGCTCCCTGCTCTGTTCTTAGTTGCTCTCATTATATCAAAGAAGACATTTGGTATTTATTTTTTAGGGATTGGCTATCTTCACTAAGCATAATCTGCTCCAGTGCCATCCATTTTTCTGCAAATTTTATGATTTTGTCATTTGTTAGTGCTGCGTAATACTCCATAGTGTATAAATGCCACATTTTTTTATCCATTCATCTATTGAAGGGCATCTGGGTTGGATCCACAGTGTATCAATTGTGAATTGTACTGCTATGAAAATCCATGTGGTAGTATCCCTGTATTACTCTCTTTTAAGGTCTTCAGGGAATAGTCAGAGAAGGGCAATAGCTGAGTCAAATTGTGGTTCCATTCACAGCTTTCCCAGGAATCTCCATACTGCTTTCCAAATTGGCCACACCAGTTTACAGTCCCACCAGCAATGTACAAGAGTATCTTTTACCCCACATCCTTGCCAGCACTTGTTGTTGTTTGACTTCATAATGGCTACCAATTTACTGGAGTGAGATGGTATCTTAGGGTGATTTTGATTTGAATTTCTCTGACTGCTAGAAATGGTGAGCATTTTATTATGTCCTTGATGAATGATTGTATGTCCTCCTCTGAGAAGTGTCTGTTCAAGTCCTTGACCCATTTGTTTATTGGGTTATTTGTTATCTTATTGTCTAATTTTTTGAGTTCTTTGTATATTCTGGATATTAGGCCTCTATCTGAAGTGTGAGGAGTAAAAATTTGTTCCCATGATGTATGCTCCTTATTTACCTCTCTTATTCTTTCTCTTGCTGATAAAAAAACTTTTCAGTTTAAGTAGTCCCATTTGTTGATTCTTGTTATTAACTCTTGTGCTATGGATGTCATATAAAGGAATTTGGAGCCCGATCCCATAATATGTAGATCAGAGCCAACTTTTTCTTCTATCAGACACAGAGTCTTTGATTTGATATCTAGCACCTTGATCCACTATGAGTTAACTTTTGTGCATGGCGAGAGAAAGGAATTCAGTTTCATTTTGTTGCACATGGATTTCCATTTTTCCCAACACCATTTGTTGAAGATACTATATTTCCTCCATTGCATGCTTTTAGCTCCTTTATCAAATATAAAATAGTTGTAGCTTTTTGGATTAATCTCTGTGTCCTCCATTCTGTACCATTGGTCCACCTGCCTGTTTTGGTACCAGTACCATGCTGGTTTTTTTTAAATTAATTTTATTGTAGGTTGTTCAAAACATTTCATAGTTCTTGATATATCATATTTCACACTTTGATTCAAGTGGGATATGAGCTCCCATTTTTACCCCATATACAGATTGCAGAATCGCATCAATTGCACAACCATTGATTTACATATTGCCATTCTGGTGACTGTTGTATTCTGTTGCCTTTCCTATCCTCTACTATCCCCCCTCCCCCTCCCCTCCCCTCTTCTCTCTCTACCTCCTCTACTGTAATTCATTTCTCCCCCTTATATTTTTCCTCCTTTCCCCTCATTTCCTCTTGTATGTAATTTTGTATACCCCTGAGGGTCTCCTTCCATTTACATGCAATTTTCCTTCTCTCTCCCTTTCCCTCCCACCTCTCATCCCTGTTTAATGTTAATCTTCTTCTCATGCTCTTCGTCCCTACTCTGTTCTTAGTTAATCTCCTTATATCAAAGAAGATATTTGGCATTTGTTTTTAAGGGATTGGCTAGCTTCACTTAGCATAACCTGCTCTAATGCCATCCATTTCCCTCCAAATTCTATGATTTTGTCATTTCTTAATGCAGAGTAATATTCCATTGTGTATAAATGCCACATTTTTTTATCCATTCTTTTATTGAAGGACATCTATGTTGGTTCCACAGTCTTGCTATTGTGAAATGTGCTGCTATGAACATGGATGTAGCAGTGGCCCTATAGTGTGCTCTTTTTAGGTCTTTAGGGAATAGACCGAGAAGGGGAATAGCTGGATCAAATGGTGGTTCCATCCCGAGCTTTCCAAGAAATCTCCATACTGCTTTCCAAATTGGGTGCACCAATTTGCAGTCCCACCAGTAATGTACAAGAGTACACTTTTCCCGACATCCTCGCCAGCACTTGTTGGTGTTTGACTTCCTAAAGGCTGCCAATCTTACTGGAGTGAGATGGTATCTTAGGGTGGTTTTTATTTGCATTTCTCTGACTGCTAGAGATGGTGAGCATTTTTTCATATACTTCTTGATTGATTGTATGTCCTCCTCTGAGAAATTTCTGTCCAGGTCCTTGGCCCATTTGTTGATTGGGTTATTTGTTATCTCATTGTCTAATTTTTTTAGTTCTTTGTATATTCTGGATATTAGGGCTCTGTCTGAAGTGTGAGGAGTAACGATTTGTTCCCAGGACGTAGGCTACCTATTTACCTCTCTTATTGTTTCTTTTGCTGAGAAAATAACTTTTTAGTTTGAGTAAGTCCCATTTGTTGGTTATAGTTATTAACTGTTGTGCTATGGGTGTCCTATTTAGGAATTTGGATCCCGACCCCACAGTATGTAGATCATAGCCAACTTTTTCTTCTATCAGACGCCATGTCTCTGATTTGATATCAAGTTCCTTGATCCACTTTGAGTTAACTTTTGTGCATGGTGAGAGAAAGGGATTCAGTTTCATTTTGTTGCATATGGATTTCCAGTTTTCCCAACACCATTTGTTGAAGATGCTAGCCTTCTTCCATTGCATGCTTTTAGCCCCTTTATCGAATATAAGATAGTTGTAGTTTTGTGGATTGGTTTCTGTGTCGTCTATTCTGTACCATTGGTCCACCCGCCTGTTTTGGTACCAGTACCATGCTGTTTTTGTTTCTATTGCTCTGTAGTATAGTTTGAAGTCTGGTATAGCTATACCGACTGATTCACACTTCCTGCTTAGCAATGTTTTTGCTATTCTGGGTCTTTTATTTTTTCATATGAATTTCATGATTGCTTTCTCTATTTCTACAAGAAATGCCATTGGGATTTTGATTGGCATTGCTTTAAACCTATTGAGAACTTTTGTTAATATCGCCATTTTGATGATGTTAATTCTACCTTTCCATGAACAGGGTATATTTTTCCATCTTTTAAGATCTTCTTCAATTCTCTCTTTAGGGTTCTGTAGTATTCATTGTATAAGTCTTACACCTCTTTTGTTAGGTTGATTCCCAAGTACTTTATTTTTTCTGAGGATATTGTGAATGTGGTGGTTGTCCTCATATATATTTTAGAGGATTTGTCGCTGATATACAGGAATGCCTTTGATTTATGCCTGTTGATTTTATATCCTGCCACTTTGCTGAATTCATTTATTAGCTCTAATAGTTTCTTTGTAGACCCTTTTGGGTCTGCTAGGTATAGAATCATGTCATCTGCAAATAGTGATAATTTGAGTTCTTCTTTTCCTATTTTTATGCCTTTAATTTCTTTTGTCTGTCTAATTGCACTGGCCAGTGATTCAAGAACTATGTTGAACAGAAGTGGTAAGAGAGGCCATGCCTGTCTTGTACCAGATTTTAGAGGGAATGCCTTCAGTTTTTCTCCATTCAGAATGATGCTAGGCTGAGGCTTAGCATAGATTTCTTTTACAATATTGAGGTATGTTCCTGTTATCCCTAGTTTTTCTAGAGTTTTGAACATAAAGGGATGCTGTACTTTGTCGAATGCTTTTTCCGCATCTATCGAGATGATCATATGGTTCTTATATTTAAGCCTATTGATGTGGTGAATAACATTTATTGATTTTCGTATATTGAACCAACCTTGCATCCCAGGGATAAATCCTACCTGATCATGGTGCACAATTTTTTTGATATGTTTTTGTATCCAGTTCGCGAGAAGTTTATTGAGCATTTTTGCATCTAGGTTCATTATAGATATTGGTCTGTAGTTTTCTTTCTTTGGAGTGTCTTTGTCTGGTTTAGGAATCAGGGTGATGTTGGACTCATAGAATGAATTTGGAAGTTCTCCCTGTTTTTCATTTTCCTGAAATAGCTTGAAAAGTATTGGTATTAGTTCCTCTTTAAAGGTTTTGTAAAACTCTGCTGTATACCCATCCGGTCCTGGGCTTTTCTTAGTTGGTAGTCTTTTGATGGTTTCTTTATTTCCTCAGTTGATATTCGTCTGTTTAGGTTGTCAATATCCTCCTAACTCAATCTGGGCAAATCATATGACTTAAGAAATTTATCGATGCCTTCACTATCTTCTAATTTATTGGAGTATAAGGATTCAAAATAATTTCTGATAATCTTCTGTATTTCTGAAGTGTCTGTTGTGATATTGCCTTTTTCATCGCATATGCGAGTAATTTGAGTTCTCTCTCTTCTTCTCTTCATTAGCGTGGCTAAGGGTCTGTCAATTTTATTTATTTTTTCAAAGAACCAACTTTTAGTTTTGTCAATTTTTTCAATTGTTTCTTTTGTTTCAATTTCATTAATTTTTGCTCTGATTTTAATTATTTCTTGTCTTCTACTTTTTTGCTGTTTTTTTGCTCTTCTTTTTCTAGGACATTGAGTTGAAGTATTAGATCATTTATTTGTTGGTTTGTTTCTTTTTTTAAGGAATGAACTCCAAGCAATAAATTTTCCTGTTAGAACTGCTTTCAATGTGTCCCATAGATTTCGATATGTTGTGTCTGTGTTTTCATTTATCTCTAAGAATTTTTTAATATCCTCCTTGATGTCTTCTATAACCCATTTATCATTCAGTAACCTATTTTTCGTTCTCCAATTGATGCATGATTTTTCCTTACTTCTTTTATCATTGATTTTCAATTTCATTTCATTATGTTCAGATAAGATGCATGGTATTATCTCTACTCCATTCTATTGTCTAAGAGTTGCCCTGTGACATAATATATGATCTATTTTTGAGAAGGATCCAAGTGCTGCTGAGAAAAAAGTGTAACTGCTTGATCTTGGGTGGTATATTCTATATATGTCAATTAAGTCTAGGTTATTAATTATGTTATTGAGTTCTATAGATTCCTTATTCAACTTTTCTTTGTAAGATCTATCCAGTGGTGAGAGAGGTGTGTTGAAGTCTCCCATAATTATTGTATGGTGGTCTATTAGACTCTTGAACTTGAGAAGAGTTTGTTTGATGAACATAGCTGCACCATTGTTTGGGGCATATATATTTATGATTGTGATGTCTTGTTGGTGTATGGTTCCCTTGAGCTGTATGTAGTGTCCCTCTTCATCCCTTTTGATTAACTTTGGCTTGAAATCTATTTTATTTGATATGAGTATGGACACTCGTGCTTGTTTCCGAAGTCCATAAGAGTGATATGATATTCCCAACCTTTCACCTTCAGTCTATGTATGTCTTTTCCTATCAAATGCGTCTACTGAAGGCAGCATATTGTTGGGTCTTGTTTTGTGATCCATTCTACTAGCCTGTGTCTCTTAATTCGTGAGTTTAAGCCATTAACATTTAGGGTTATTATTGAGATATGGGTTGTTCTTCCAGTCATATTGGTTTATTTATGTTACTAAACATGGTTTGTTTTCCTCTTTGATTATTCCCCCTCTTTACTGTACTCCCTCCCGCTGTTGGTTTTCATTGTTATTTTCCATTTCCTCTTCCTGCAATGTTTTGCCGAGGATGTTTTGAAGAGATGGTTTTCTAGCTGCAAATTCTTTTCACTTTTGTTTATCATGGAAGGTTTTAATTTCATCTTCCATACTGAAGCTTAATTTTGCTGGATACACAATTCTTGGTTGGAACCCATTTTCTTTCAGTGTTTCAAATATGTTATTCAAGGATCTTCTAGCTTTCAGAGTCTGTGTTGAAAGATCAGCTGTTATCCTGATTGGTTTACCCCTAAATGTAATCTGCTTCCTTTCTCTTGTAGCTTTTAAAATTCTCTCCTTATTCTGTATGTTGGGCATCTTCATTATAATGTGTCTAGGTGTGGATCTCTTATGATTTTGCACATTCGGCGTCCCGTAGGCTTCTAGGATATGGGATTCTGTCTCATTCTTCAAGTCTGGGAAGTTTTCTCGTATTATTTCATTGAATAGATTGCTCATTCCTTTTGTTTGGAACTCTATACCTTCCTGTATCCCAATGACTCTTAAGTTTGGTCTCTTTATGTTATCCCATATTTCTTGAATGTTCTGCTCATGGTTTCTTAACAGCTTTGCTGAGCTGTCTATGTTCTTCTCCAGTTGAAATACTTTGTCTTCATTTTCTGATGTTCTATCTTCTAAGTGTTCTACTCTGCTGGTAGTATTCTCAATTGAGTTTTTAATTTGGTTTATTGTTTCCTGAATTTCCAGGATTTCTGTTTGTTTGTTTTTTATAACCTTGATCTCCCTGTATAATTGATCTTTTGCTTCTTGTATTTGTTTATGTAATTCATTTTCGAAGTGCTCGAAGTGGTCTTTCATTGTCTGATTATGCTGTCTAATGTCTTCCTTGAGACTCCAGATAATCTGAAGCATGTATATCCTGAATTCTTTATCTGACATTCCATCTGCTGCAGATATTACCTCTTCTAAAGTTCAGTTGACCTGCATTGCTTGTGGTCCTTTCTTTCCTTGTCTTTTCATACTGATCGCGTTTCTTTCTGCTTGGTGAAACTGTTTTGTTATTGATTTTCCCCCTATATATTTATATTGCTCTTATATAGTTGCAAAGTCTCCCTCGCAGGCTTTGGCGGTGGTTCTGCCCCTCCTCCAATTGGGGCAATGTGCCTACTACGCCGGCAGGCTGCTGTGCCTCTACTTTCGGTGGGCCTGTTCTTTCGGTGGTCACAGGTTCGCCTCCCTTGCAGGCGTGAGAAGCGGCTCTGCACCTCTGCTGGCCGCTAGGCCTGTTCTGTCTGTCGTTTGCAGGTCTGTCTACCTAACAGGTGCTGGTGGCGGCTCTGCCCCTCCCCCAAACGGGGTGATGTGTCAGACGGCCACTGGGCCTGTTTTATCAGTGGTCACGGTATCGCCTACCTTGCAGGTGGGTGGGGCAGCTGTGCCCCTCTGCAGGTTTCTGGGCCTGACCTGCCGGTGGGTCGCAGGTCATTCATTTTTTAGTTCTAGTAGTTTTTGTACACCTTTTTGTGTCTTCTATGTATAGAATAATGTCACCCGAAAATAGTGATAATTTGCGTTCTTATTTTCCTATTTTTATGCCTTTTATTTGTTTAGTATGTCTAATTGCTCTGGCCAGTGTTTCGAGAACTATATGGAATAGAAGTGGTGAGAGAGGGCATCCCTGTCTTGTTCCAGATTTTAGAAGAAATGCCTTCAATTTTTCTCCATTCATAATGATGCTAGCCTGAGGCTTAGCATAGATAGCTTTTACAATGTCGAGGTAACTTCCTGTTATCCCTATTTTTTCTAATGTTTTGAACATAAAGGGATGCTGTACTTTGTCAAATGCTTTTTTTTGCTTCTATCGAGATGATCATATGGTTCTTATCTTTAAGTCTATTGATGTGGTGAATAACATTTATTGATTTCCGTATATTGAACCATCCTTGCATCCCAGCTATGAATCCTACTTGATCATGGTGCATAATTTTTTTGATGTGCCTTTGTATTCGATTCACCAGAGTTTTATTGAGGATTTTTGCATGTAGGTTCATCAGATATATTGGTCTGTAGTTTTCTTTCTTTGAGGTGTCTTTTTCTGATTTCGGAATCAGCGTGATGTTGGCCTCATAGAATGAATTTGGAAGAGCTCCCTCTTTTTCTCTATGCTGAAATAACTTGAAAAGTATTGGTATTAAATCTTCTTTAAATGTTTTGTAAAACTCCACTGTATAGCCATCCGTTCCTGGGCTTTTCTTGGTTTGTAGTCTTTTGATTGCTTCTTCTGTTTCATCCATTGACATTGGTCTGTTTAAATTGTGTGTATCCTTCTGACTCAGTCTGGGAATATCATATGACTTAAGAAATTTATCGATGTCTTCACTATATTCTATTTTATTGGAATATAGGTTTTCTAAATAATTTCTAATTGTCTTCTGTATTTCGGAAGCATCTGTTGTAATATTGCCTTTTTCATCCCATATGTTAGTAATTTGAGTTCTCTCTCTTCTTCTCTTCATTAGCATGCCTAAGGGTCTGTCGAACATATTTATTTTTTCGAAGAACCACCTTTTAGTTTTGTTAATTTTTTCAATAGTTTCTTTTGTTTCAATTTCGTTGATTTCTGCTCTGATTTTAATTATTTCTTGCTTTCTGCTACATTTTTTGTTGTTTTGCTCTTCCTTTTCTAGGGCTTTGAGTTGAAGTGTGAGCTCATTTATTTGTTCGTTTTTACTTTTTTTCAGGAATGACCTCCAGGCGATGAATTTCCCTCTTAAAACTGCTTTCATTGTGTCCCATAGATTCTGATATATTGTGTCTGTATTTTCATGTATCTCTAAGAATTTTTTGATTTCCTCCTTTATATCTTCTGTAACCCACTGATCATTCAGTAACATATTGTTCATTTTCCATGTGATGTAGGATTTTTCCTTCCTTTTTTTATCATTGGTTTCCAGTTTCATTCCATTATGATCAGAAAAAATTCATGGTATTATCTCAACCCCTGTATATTTACTGAGGGTTGACCTATGACAAAATATATGGTCTATTTTTGAGAAGGATCCACGTGCTACTGAGAAAAAAGTATATCCACTTGATGATGATTGATATATTCGATATATGTCAGTTAAGTCTAGGTTATTGATTGTGATATTGAGTTCTATAGTTTCTTTATTCACTTTTGTTTGGAGGATCTGTCCAATGGTGAGAGAGGTGTGTTGAAGTCACCCATAATTATTGTGTTGTGGTCTATTTCATTCTGGAACTTGAGGTGAATTTGTTTTTTGAACATTGCAGCACCATTATTTGGTGCATAAATATTGATAATTTTTATGTCTTGTTGATGAATGGTTCCTTTTAACAGTATATAATGTCCTTTCTTATCCCTTTTGATTAAATTAGTCTTGAAGTCGATTTTATTCGATATGAGCATGGCCACCCCTGCTTGCTTATGGGGAGCGTTGCATGGTATATTTTTTCCAAAACTTGCACCTTCAGCCTGTGTATGTCTTTTCCATTCAGATGTGCCTCCTGGAGGCAATATATTGTTGGATTCATTTTTAATCCAAGTTACCAGCCTATGTCGCGTTATTGGAGAGTTTAAGCCATTAACATTTAGAGTCACTATTGATATATGGTTTGTACTGCCGCTCATGATTGATGATTCATCTTTTTTTTTTTTTTTAATTTAGTTTGTTTCTCCATGATTAGCTTTTCCCCCACCCTCAGTCATTACTGAGGCACTTCCCACTGATGGTTTTGGTTGTTGATTTTCATTTCTTCTTCGTGTATTGTTTTGCTCAAGATGCTTTGCAATGCTGGTTTTCTGGCTACAAATTTTTTTACCTTTTGTTTATCATGAAATATTTTTATTTCATCGTCATACCTGCAGCTTAATTTTGCTGGATACAGAATTCTTGGTTGGCATTCATTGTCTTTCAGTGTTTGAAATACGTTGCTCCAGGATCTTCTCGCTTTCAGCGACTGTGATGAAAAATCCATTCTCAACCTTATTGGTTTACCCCTTAATGTAATCTGCCTCCTTTCTCTTAGAGCTATTAATATTTTCTCTTTGTTTTGTATATTGGATATCTTCATAACAATGTGTCTTGGTGTTGGTCTACTGTGATTTTGTGTTCTCCGTGTCCTGTAAGCATGTCCAATTTGTATATCTATTTACTTTGTATTTCTGGAAATATTTCTGTAATTATTTCATTCAATAGATTACTAATTCCCTTGGTTTGAATCTGTGTACCTATCCAGATGACTCATTAATTTTTTTTTTATGTTATCCCATATCTCTTGGATGTTTTACTCATGATTTTTTACCAGCCTTTCTGTGTTGGCTAGATTCATTTCAAGATGATATATTTTGTCTTCATTATCTGACATTCTGTCTTCTACTTGCTCCACAGTGTTAGTGATACTCTCAATTGACTTTTTAATTTGGTTTATCGTTTCCTTCATTTCTAGAATTATTGTTTGATTTTTTTATAATCTCTATCTCCTGATAAAGATGCATAACTTCTTCTTTTATCTGTTTATGTAATTCATTTTCAATGTGTTCTTTCACTGTTTGGATTTGCTGTCTCGTATCCTCTTTAAGTTTCAATTCCATCTGTCTAAGGTATTCCTTGAGTTCTTTATATGACCATTTTTCTGATGACTATAGGTCCTCCTGAATATTTTGGCTGTCCTTCGTTGTTTGTACTTATTTTCTTCCTTGATTTTTTGTGCTGCTCATGTTACTTCTTGCTCTGTTTGACTGTTGAGTTACTGCTTACTCTTATAAATTTATTTGATGCTTGGAAGAAAAGATATTAGAAAGAAAGGGAAGAAGTCACTAAAGAGAATGAGAGTAGGCAGGTAGAATTCGAGGAAGGGGAAATCAGAAAATTGAAAAGAAATGATAAGACAAAAGAAAAAATAGAAAAGAAAGAAAGAAAGAAAAAAATTTAAAAATAATGATCGTTTAAAAGATGTAAATTAAAGTTTAAAATAATAATAATAATAAAATAAAAATATTTAAAAAATGAAAACATATTAAAAAGTTAAAGTACAACAACAAAAAATATGAATTTACATAAAGAATCTAAACCCCACACTCAGTAGGCCTCAAGTTGGAGAAGTAGAGCAGTATTAACGCCAGGCCTATTTTTTCACTTCTGTTTCACAGGAAGGCAGTCCAGGCAACCCTGATGTTAGGCAAATGAGGGGCAAGGGAGTTTATTTTGGACACGGACGTGGGCTGTGTACCTCATGGAAACCTCCAGCCTGAGGTTATGATGAGTGTCTACATGGAAGAAGATGAGGGCCATGTTGGGGTGTTTTGGTTTTAACTGTGAACATTTGTATGGCGGTAGGAAGAGATGACTGGGTACACCTGGGCTTGAACTCTTGTGTGATTCAACATAGAGACTGAGTTCTGGAATTGACCTCAGAGAAGTATTGCCATGGATTGTGTTGGGCTTTTAGAAGGCCATGCATGAGAGTCGCCCTTGGAAAGTGAGATCTACGCCCATGTTGGCTTTCCACAGAGCAAAGGGAATCTCAGCCAGGATATCACATGATTTTATTCTGAAAGACTTGGCAGCCATAGTTGAGAGTGAAAACACACATGGACCTCACATTGTAGACCTCAATGGGCCTGGCTTCATGTGACCTTTTGGCCACCCTTTGGGAAGCCTTGCCTCTGAGAGTTCTCCAGAGCTTTCATTGAAGTGAGCTTACTCAACATTTAATGGTTAATGAATGAATTGAAACCCACAGTGCCTACAACTTCTTCCTTGAATAATGGCTAGATGAATACCATGAAATTTTTGAAATTCCCAAGACTAGGTGTCACAGGAGAACCTTTGGATGTCCTCTAGCTGATCATGAGAATACAAGACATTGCCTTTATTGACTGGGTTTCATGAAAATGGTGTATAACAGAGATGCAAGTAACTTGGAACCTGCTGAGTAGTGTTCCTAGAGCCGTGGTGGGCAGGTGTGTGATAAAATATCTCTGGTGTGGCCATGTTTATCTGCCATTGGTGTCCAAATAACTTGTGACTGACATTTTGCAGCCAGTAGACCCTTATATGTAAAAGAATCTTGTTATATGGAGAGGTTTCAGGGCAATGTTCAGAATCAGGTTGCTATGGTCAATGTTGCAAGCTATGTGGGATAGAAGCCTGGTTGGTGCATTCTCCAACAGAACCCAACCCACCACAACTGAAAGAACTCCCTACAGCACTGTGTCCCAGTTGAACTCTTTTTATTTCATGAAGCAAATACCACACTCCTAGTGCAACAGCAAAAAACACCACAAAGAGTGGAGGATGACCAAATGGCTTCACAGTCCATATGAGGAGACACTTGCCCTCAGTGGCCACAGTTTACCTACAAAGAGAAAATTCAGCACTGCTGCCTCATGTTCATCGGAAAATAAGAAACCATGTCATCAATGTCACATAGATGCAGACCCAGCTTTGATGGTCTCACTACAAAGGAAGCTAATGCTCCTGACAACAAAATATATTTCAAGTGCTCACCCTCAGAGGTAGTTTCTCCAGATGTTAGGCCAGCAGAGCTTCATGTTTGTGGAGTGTTTACCCTGTCCCTTACTTTTGGAAACTCCTCTACCACCTCCAAATTTGTGAACTCCTGAGCATTTTCTATAACAGGAATGTATTCACAGATTTTCTAACTCTTCTCCTCTAATTGTGTCTTACATGGGGCGAAGGTAATGCCAAGGCATTGTTCTGAATGAGAGTGGGAAGATTTTTGTGTAGCACATATTTGCATACACATTGGATACATTTTCCAATTTTCCATTCGAAATACTGAATCCCTGACACTAACAAATTCCCTTCTAGACTTTTACTTCTAATCTTAATATGATGGAGAAAAATAACCCAAACAAAATAGAAATACAAGAGGTTCACAGGAGGCATGGTGTATAGTTGGACTTGCCTTTCCTATGATAGATGGTAGGTGCTATAAATCTAGCAAATTTTTATTGAAACAGTTCTTTATGTGTTTTAAAAGTTAAAAATATGTGAATAACTGTCTCCCTTTCTCTGTAGTCTATTCAGCACATGTATTTTTTTATGCACATATTGAATTCTACCTGGTATCACACATACATTTTGTGAGGTGGCTGACTTGGCAGATACAAACTGTAAGAAAAGATCACTCCTACTAAACGCTGTTGGAACTGAAAATTCAACATATGGGTCAGCTTTCTAGTTGAACAACATAAATTGATGTTCAGGAAAATGAGTATTTTTGGATCTGTGGATGATATATATTTCATGGTGAATTTCAATTGGCATACATAATGCTACTGTTTAATGTCTCTCTCTGTGTGTGTATCTATCTATCTATCTATCTATCTATCTATATATATGTATTCACTCTCCAGATTTTTCAAAATATGAAATGTATTTGTCTTATTTTACACTCCCTAAATTCATTCATATTTATGTATGTGGATTTATAATCAACTTTTCACAAGTTTATTCTCAGAAATGTTCATCCACCTGAAATACATATTCGTTTCCAGCACTGAAAACTAACTTCAGGGGATCATATGATGGCAGCGAAAGGAGTGCATCAACCCCATATACAGCATCACTGTGCAAGAGAATGACGAATTTCCAGCAAAATTTGGGTGCTCCAAAACCTAGTGGAAGTATTTCCATCTCATGAGGATTAGCTACGGGGCTCAAACGTGAGTGATTTGTCCGCATAGAGCGTCATGCTGCTTATTCAGCAAATCGCCCTGCGGCTAGAGTCTGTGGCGCATGCTGGCAAACAATGAGATAGCAACACAAATATTCAGTGGTGCGGATTCTGTGGGCTCCAGCCAGCTGTACAATCACTGTGCTCATTGCTGAATTCTGGGTTTGAGACCGGGGAAGGACGCGGTCCAATTCGGTTTTCCACACCAGTCAGACCACAGAGGAAGCCAGGGGCCACCATCTTGGAGAGCTGACGTCACCATTCCTGTTTTCAACTCATAGCAGCTCATTCAGCTATAGAATAGGTAATCTCAGGCTGCCATTCGCCTGTGTCTCGGAGACAAATTACTCAGGCCTGTTCCTATCAGAACATACACCAAGCCCAGAGAGGCCGAATTCTGGCTCCTGGAACTTATCAGGCCCAGGGCTAAAGAACCCGCGGAAACTCCTTCTCGGTCTAGGTCTTGCTGAATACTGTGGAGGTAAATACCTACCTAGCCTTCATAGGCAGTGGCAACAGGATTGAGACGGGGCTTGTGAGGGCTGGTCAGGACTCACCCATTGCTTTGGTCATCCGGCAAAGGGAACGAAATGCTGCCATTCGCATGGGATACCAACATGTTAGAGATCTGATGTCATCACAAAGTGGTGGAGGAGATAACTTCATCGATACCAGCGGTGACAGAAACAGTTGGTCTCCTGGTAAAAAAAGTGAGTCACAAACACCCGAGTCTCTCTCACTTTGTCTTCAAGCCAGAGGGGCAGAGCAGAGCCGCCGCCCATGCCCGGCACAGGCCCAGCGACCTGCAGGCGTGGTAGTCATGTCATCCCAATTGGAGTAGTGACAGAGCAGAGCTGCTGCCCGTGCCTGGAACAGGCCCATCAACCAGCAGGCGTGGTAGTCACGTCACCCCAATTGGAGTAGGGGCAGAGCAGAGCCACCGCCTATGCCCAGAACAGGCCCAATGACCCGCTGGTGTGGTAGACACGGCACCCCTATTGGAGTAGTGGCAAAGCAGAGCCTTCTCCCGCGCCCAGTACAAGCCCAGCGGCCCACCAGCGTGGTTGTTAGGTCACCCCAATAGGAATAGGGGCAGAGCAGAGCCACTGCCCAAAACAAAACAGTTTCAACAAGCAGAGAGAAACGCGAGCAGTATGAAAAGACAAGGAAATAAAGGACCACAAGCAATGCAGGTCAACACAACTTTAGAAGAGGTAATAGCTGCATCAGATGGAATGTCAGATAAAGAATTCAGGATACTCATGCTTTAGATGATCTGGAGTCTCAAGGAAGACATTAGACAACAAAATCAGACAATTAAAGATCACTTCGACAATGAATTACATAAACAAATCCAATAAGCAAAAGATCAACTATATAGGGAGATAGAGGTTGTAAAAACAAACAAACAGAAATCCTAGAATTGCAGGAAGGAATAATCCAACTTAAAAACTCAATTGAGAATACTACCAGGAGAGTAGAACACTTAGAACATAGAACATCAGACAATGAAGACAAAGTATTTCAACTTGAAAAGAACATAGACCACTCAGCAAGACTGTTAAGAAACCACGAGCAGAATATCCAAGAAATATGGGATAACATAAAGAGGCCAAACTTAACAGTCATTGGGATACAGGAAGGTATAGAGGTCCAAACCAAAGGAATGAGCAACCTATTCAATGAAATAATACGAGAAAACTTCCCAGACTTGATAAATAAAACAGAATCCCAAGTCCTAGAAGCCTACAGAATGCCGAATGTGCAAAATCATAAGAGAGCCACAACTAGACACATTATAATGAAGATGCCCAACAAACAGAAAAAAGAGAGAATTTTAAAAGCTACAAGAGAAAGGAAGCAGATTACGTTTAAGGGTAAACCAATCAGGATAACAGCTGATCTTTCAACACAGACTCTGAAAGCTAGAAGATCCTGGAATAACATATTTCAAACACTGAAAGAAAATGGGTTCCAACCAAGAATTGTGTATCTAGCGAAATTAAGCTTCAGTATGGAAAATGAAATTAAAACCTTCCTCGATAAACAAAAGTGAAAAGAATTTGCAGCTAGAAAACCATCTCTTCAAAACATCCTCGGCAAAACATTGCAGGAAGAGGAAATGGAAAATAACAATGAAAACCATCAGTGGGAGGTAGGACATTAAAGGGGGGAAAATAATCAAAGAGAAAAACAAACCATGTATAGTAACATAAATAAACAAATATGGCTGGAAGAACAACCCATATCTCAATAATAACCCTAAATGTTAATGGCTTAAACTCACCAATGAAGACACACTGGCTAGTAGAATTGAACAAAAAACAAGACCCAACAATATGCTGCCTACAGGAGATGCATTTGATAGGAAAATGCATACATAGACTGACGGTGAAAGTTTGGGAAAAATCATATCACTCATATGGACTTCGGAAACAAGCAGGAGAGTCCATACTCATATCAAATAAAATAGATTTTGAGCCAAAGTTAATCAAAAGGGATAAAGAGAGACACTACATACTGCTCAAGGGAACCATACACCAACAAGAGACAGCAATCATTAATATATATGCCCCAAACAATGGTGCAGCTATGTTCATCAAACAAACTCTTCTCAAGTTCAAGAGTCTAATACACCACAATATAGTAATCATGGGAGACATGAACACACCTCTCTCACCACTGGACAGATCTTCCAAACAAGGAATAAGGAATAAGGAAACTATAGAACTCAATAACACAATTAATAACCTAGACTTATTTGAGATATGTAGAATATAACACCCAACATCAAACAGTTAAATTTTTTCTCAGCAGCACATGTATCCTTCTAAAAAATGATCATATATTATGTCACAGGGCAACTCTTAGACAATATAAAGGAGTACAGATAATACCATGCATATTATCTGATCATAATGGAATGAAACTAAAAATCAATGATAAAAGAAGGAAGGAAAAATCATGCATCACTTGGAGAATGAATAATAGGTTACTGAGTGATCAATGGGTTATAGAAGACATCAAGTAGGAAATTTAAAAATTCTTAGAGATAAATGAAAACACAGACACAACATATCGGAATCTATGGGACACATTGAAAGCAGTTCTAACAGGAAAATTCATTGCTTGGAGTTCATTCCTTAAAAAAAGAAACAACCAACAAATAAATGATCTCATACTTCATCTCAAAATCCTAGAAAAAGAAGACGAAAGAAACAGCAAAAGAAGTAGAAGGCAAGAAATAATTAAAATCAAAGCTGAAATTAATGAAATTGAAACAAAAGAAACAATTGAAAAAACTTGACAAAAGTAGAAGTTGGTTCTTTGAAAAAATAAATAAAATTGACAGACCCTTAGCCATGCTATGAAAGAGAAGAAGAGAGAACTCAAATTACTAGCATAAGGGATTAAAAAAGAAAATATCACAAGAGATATTTCTGAAATACAGAAGATTATCAGAAATTATTTTTAATCCTTATATTCCAAACAAATAGAAGACAGTGAAGGCATCGATAAATTTCTTAAGTCATATGATATGCCCATATTGAGTCAGGAGGATATAGACAACATAAACAGACCAATATCAATTGAGGAAATAGAAGAAACCATCAATCCACTACCAACTTAGAAAAGCCCAGGACCGTATGGGTATACAGCAGAGTTTAACAAAACCTTTAAAGAGGAACAAATACCAATATTTTTCAAGGTGTTTCAGGAAATTGAAAAAGAGGGAGATTCTTCCAAATTCATTCTACGAGGCCAAGATCACCCTGATTCTTACACCAGACAAAGACACTTCAAAAAAAGAAAACTACAGACCAATATCTCTAATGAACCTACACGAAAAAATCCTCAATAAAATTCTGGCGAATTGGATACAAAAACATATCAAAAAAATTGTGAATCCTGATCAAGTAGGATTCATCCGTGTGATGCAAGGCTGGTTCAATATACGGAAATCAATAAATGTTATTCACCACATCAATAGACTTAAAAATAAGAACCATATGATCATCTCGGTAGATGCAAAAAAAGCATTCTATAAAGTACAGCATTCTGTTATGTTCAACACTCTAGAAAAACTAGTGATAAGAGGAACATACCTCAATATTGTAAAAGCAATCTATGCTAAGCCTCAGGCTAGCATCATTCTGAATGGAGAAAAATTGAAGGTATTCTCTCTAAAATCTGGAACAAGACAGGGATGCCCTCTCTCACCACTTCTGTTCAACATTGTTCTCGAAACACTAGCCAGAGCATTTAGACAGACGAAAGAAATAAAAGGCGTAAAAATTGGAAAAGAAGAACTTAAATTATCAGATCACATGATTCTATGTCTAGCAGTCCCAAAAGGGTCTACAAAGAAACTAATAGAGCTAATAAATGAATTCAGCAAAGTGGCAGGATATAAAATCAACATGCATAAATCTAAGGCATTCCTGCATATCAGCGACAAATCCTCTGAAATAGAAATGAGGACAACCACTCCATACACAATATCCTAAAAAAAAATAATAATAATTAGGAATCAACCTAACAAAAGATGTGAAAGTCTTATATAATGAAAACTACAGAACCCTAAAGAGAGAAATAGAAGAAGATCTTAGAAGATGTAAAAATATATCCTGTTCATGGATAGGCAGAACTAATATCATCAAAATGGTGATATGACCAAAAGTTCTCAATAGGTTTAATGCAATGCCAATCAAAATCCAAACGGAATTTTTTCTAGAAATAGAGAAAGCAATCATGAAATTCATATGGAAAAATAAAAGACACAGAATAACAAAAACAACACTAAGCAGGAAGTGTGAATCAGGTGGCATAGCGATACCAGACTTCAAACTATACTACAGAAAAATAGTAACAAAAATACCATGGTAATGGTACCAAAACAGGCAGGTGGACCAATGGTTCAGAATAGAGGACACAGAAACCAAGCCAGGAAACTACAACTATCTTATATTTGATGTAGGGGCTAAAAGCATGCAATGAAGGAAAATAGCATCTGCAAAAAATGGTGCTGGGAAAACTTGGAATCCATATGTAACAAAATGAAACTGAATCCCTTTCTCTCGCCATGCACAAAAGTTAACTCAAAATGGATCAAGGAGCTTGATATCAAATCAGAGACATGGCGTCTGATAGAACAAAAAGTTGGCTACAATTTACATACTGTGGGGTCGGGCTCCAAATTCCTGAATAGGACACCCATAGCACAAGAGTTAATAACTAGAATCAACAAATGGGACTTACTCAAACTAAAAAGTTTTTTATCAGCAAAAGGAACAATAAGAGAGGTAAATAGGGAGCCTAAATCCTGGGAACAAATCTTTACTCCTCACACTTCAGATAGAGCCCTAATATTCAGAGTATACAAAGAACTCAAAAAAATAGACAATAAGATAACAAATAACCCAATAAACAAATGGGCCAAGAACCAGAACAGACACTTCTCAGAGAAGTACATACAATCAAAAAACAAGTACATGAAAAAATGCTCACCATCCCCAGCAGTCAGAGAAATGCAAATCAAAACCACCCTAAGATACCATCTCATTCCAGTAAGATTGGCAGCCATTATGAAGTCAAACAACAACAAGTGCTGGTGAGAATGTGGAGAAACAGGTACACTTGTACATTATTGGAGGCACTGCTAATTGGTAGAGACAATTTGGAAAGCATTATGGAGATTTCTTGGAAAGCTGTGAATGGAACTACCATTTGACCCAGCTATTCCTCTTCTCGGTCTATTCCCTAAAGACCCTAAAAGAGCATGCTACAGGGACACTGCTACATTGATGTTCATAGCAGCACAATTCACAATAGCAAGACTGTGGAACCAACCTAGATGCTGTTCAATAGAAGAATGGATAAAAAAAATATGGCACTTATACACAATGGAGTATTACTCTGCTTTAAAAAATGACAAAATCATAGAATTTGCAGGAAAATAGATGGCATTAGAGCAGATTATGCAAAGTGAAGCTAGCCAACCCCTAAAAAACAAATGCTAAATGCCTTCTTTGATTAAAAGGAGAGTAACTACGAACAGAGTAGGGATGAAGAGCATGAGAAGAAGATTAATATTAAATAGGGATGAGAGGTGGGAGAGAAAGGGAGAGGGAAGGGAAATTGCATGGAAATGGAAGTAGACCCTCAGGGTTATACAAAATTACATAAAAGAGGATGTGAGGGGAAAGGGAAAAATAATACAAAAGGGAGAAATTTATTACAGTAGAGGGGGTAGAGAGAGGAGAGGGGAAGAGAGCGGAGGGGAGGAGGGATAGTAGAGGATAGGAAAGGCAGCAGAATACAATAGACACTAGTATGGAAATGTGTCAATCAATTGATGTGTAACTGATGTGATTCTGCAATCTGTATACGGGGTAAAAATGGGAGTTCATAACCCACTTGAATCAAAGTGTGAAATATGATATATCAAGAAATAAATAATGTTTAGAACAACCATAAAAAATTAAAAAAAAAAAGAAAACTAACTTCGGTGAATGAGGCACGCGAATCCTAATATTTCTACAGTAACTGACCAAGTTTAACATCAATGCAAGTAGATTCCAATGGACATGATGTGTATTTTTACGTTAATTTTTATTCAAAACTGGTACAATTTCATCAGTTTATGCACATCATAGGATATATATTTCATAAAAAATTTAGCAAATTTATAGGCATTTGTTTCACTTTCAATCACTTCCTGCTTCAAAACACATGTATTCCTCCATATTTCTTGACTGGTCTTTGCATGAGAATTCTTTCCGAACACATTATTTTCGATTTCCATAATCACTTTTGAAGCAAACTTCACACACTCTTCATGATAAATCAAAACACTAATATTACCATTAGATGTATAACTGGTTGGAATGAATGAATATATATCAATATAAGATTTATTGTATATTTTCAGATATCAATTCAATCCATTATTTAAAGTTGGAACCAGTTATATTATTTATTCACAGTATGGTGTATTCATGCTTAATCTCTATATTCATGGACACAGGGTACACCTCTTTGTACCCCCAATACAAATTTTACGTCTTCAGTATATTGCTCCCAGAAATGGTGGTAGAAATACTCATGTCACCTGATCTACATATAGATTTTATCACAGTAATATTCTGGACAAAAAATGTAAAGGTCACACTTATGATTGTACCAAAGACTAAATGGAAAGCGATCATGGATTACTAAAAACATCCTTGTCCAGGTTGCCTAATGCTCTCAAATGTCAATCCTATCGGTTACTACATATTTGTTTCTTCCTAAGATTATATATTCAAACTCAACCCTGGTGAAAATGTCTACTCCTATCACTCACTTAATACTTTGCCTGATTTCATAATGTCTCTATTGTTATCTGCTTTTCTACATATTTTCCCAATTTCATCATAGTGACTGACTCTTCATATGTGCTGACATTTACATTCACTCTCTATCCGAAACCCTATAGCTAAAGAATTTTTAGTCCCAATCCTACACTCACTCTTCTTCCTAAACCTACCGACTATCTTCCTAATTCTACTGACTATCCCTTTGGATTGCATGTTCTCTTCTACATTCAAACATCCAAGGTACAAGGTCCTATGCCATTGTATATCAAATTGTCTGAGACATCTTTGCAGAATATAATTCAAAACTAAGTATCCCAATTAAGGGCCCAATGCCCTTCTGGGCTTCAAATCATATCTAGATTTTTGTTTTCATACTTATATTTCACCTCAATATTCTTGTAAATATCGCAGGTTCCCAATACCATTATTTATCACACAGAATGATTGCTAACCCAAATCGAACCTGTTATTAAGCCTAAACATACACTGTTTCCTCAATCTCATTTTACAGAAGAGCAGGGATAGAGTCGTTCTTACAATACAGGAAAGTAGGGGACATTCCACCTGCTGAGAACCTCAAAGGTCCATTCAGAAATGATACCTGGAGAAGATGTAGGCAGCTATGAAGGACCTGAGAGAGCAAAAGTCATCTTCCATGGCAAACAACCTGGTCAGGATGAAGGGATGTGTCTGAATCAGCCTCTCTCTTTTTATTGTAGAGAAGATGGACCAAACCAGGCCTGTGTGGAGAGCTGGTGCTGGGTGCCTATGGTTGACATACCATTCTACCTTGTGAAAGTGTCACAGGAAGTAGGGGCAGCCTCCATCTCATGGGACACTTGGAAGCAACTGTTAGGACAAAGTGGTTGCCAAGGCAGTGACCTCATTCAGTTCCAAAGAAAGTGATATACCTCATTTCCTTGGTGATGGAACTCTCTGAACTTTGTATCCAAGAATCCAGGCACCCCGAGTCAGCCCCAGTCCCAGTGGACTCACTTGTTTGGATTTACCAAGGACAGAGTCAGTCTTTCTTGGTACCTACCGATGTGAGGATGGCCAAATGCCAGGAGAGCTCTGAAGAGGGACCTTTCCAGAAGAAGCAGGTAGTGGCTCACCCCTTTTTCTTGACAACTTCACAGAGTTGGCCAAGGAAACCAGATCTGAGAGAGGTCAGGCCATGTTCTGAGAATAGGTAGGAAAGTTGGTTTGTTTGGTTTGGAGTGGATTGTTTTTAGTAAGTCGTTTGACCAGGCGAGTGTTTCTATGTCTGTGTATCCCACTGTGTCCGTTGTTGTAGACATTAGAAAAGAGAATGCATTAATGGATGCGTCCAGTCTACTATAAATCTTCCCATAATTCAACCTGCCCAATTTATGAATGGACTGCAGCTTGTCTTATCGAGAGGCAACACATTCTATCTTCCTAAGTTCCTGTTTTCTTCCTGAATTCTGGCCACTCTCCAGAATAGGCTCATGGTTTTGTGTCCAAGATATGCACCACTACAAGCTCTGTGACATGGCCATGTACTGGATAGCGGAAGAGAATGGCCAGCCTTTCAGAAAACTCAGATATCAGTGTGAACAGAAATGTCTCAGTGGAAAAACCCCGCTTTGGGCCTTTTGCTTACCTATTGTTCTGTTGCACTGAATGTCAGGAAAGACTTGGCCTCAGGCCACCCCTTTGTGAAGCCTGAAGAAAGAGTTTTCAAATGGAAATGAATGGGCATCACCTGTGGCTCTTTGCTTAATTGCTTTGTAAAGGGATGTGGCTGAATTAGCCTCTTGGCCTGTGTGTGGCTGTGTCTTACATTCTCAGCACCTGATGGATCTAAAGAATGATCCCATGTGTGCATCAAAAACCATAATGGCAAAAAGATCAGTCATTGTGGATGAAGTCTCTTGCCTTCCTCTGTTAGGTTCCTGACCTCTGTCAAGTGAGAAAATGGATTCTTTGGGTCAAAAGAGTTCCTCAAAGCCCTGCAGAGGTGCTTGGGGTTTCGCATGACTCCAAATCACAAAGAATCTATACCTGAAAATTAGTAGGCCTCAAATTGGAGAAACAGAGCATTATTAATGACAGGCTTATTTGATCACTCCTGGTTCACAGGAAGGGTGTCCAGGCCACCCTGACTTTAGGCAAATGAGGGGCAAGTGAGCTTATTTTGGACACTTTCTTGGGCTTCGCCCCTCATGAAAATCTTCAGCCAGACATTATGATGAATGACAATATGTAAGAAGATGAGGGCCATGTGGGAGTCTTTTCGTTTTAATTTTGGTCATTTGTGTGGCGGTTGGAAGAAATGACTTTGTCCACCTGGGCTTGAACTCTGGTGTGATTCCCCTTAGAGACTGAGTTGTGGAACTGACCTTAGAGAAGTATTGCATTGAATTTTGTTGGGATTTTAGGAGGCCATGCATAAGAGTCACCCTTGGAACTGAGATCTAGGCCCAGCGTTGCTTTCCACAGATTTTTCAATTTCTGAAAGAAGTGACCTCACCTCACTTCCTTGGTGATGGAACTCTCTGATCTTGGGATCCAGGAATTCAGGCAAAAAAGCCAGGGCCAGTTCCAGTCCGAGTGGTCTCATTTGTTTGGATTTACCAAGGACAGAGTCAGTCTTTCTTGGTACCTACTCATGTGAGGATGGCCAAATGGCAGGAAATCTCTGAAGAGGGGCCTTTCCTGAGAAAACAGGTAGTGGCTCACAGCTGGCTCCTGACAATTAAATAGAGTTGGCCATGGAGTCCAAATCTGAGACAGGAGTGGCCATTTCGGGGGAACATAGTATGGCCCATAAGTCAGAGGACACTCAAGATAGTCAAAGACCTACTTGGCAGAAGGAGGTGCCTTTGTAGGTTTGGTTGTGGTTTTGTGGTTTTGTCTCATGTTCTGAAAATAGGCAGGGAAGTCGGTTTGTTTGGTTTGGAGTGAACTGTTTCTAGTAAGTCGTTTGGCAAGGCGAGTGTTTCTATGTCTGTGTATCCCACTGTTATCTATGGTTGTAGACATTAGAAAAGATATTGGATCAATGGATATGTCCTGTTTAGTAGAAAGCTTCCCAGAATTCATCCTGCACAATTTATGAATGGACTGCGGCTTGCCTTATCAATTGGCTACACCTGCTATCTTCCTAAGTTCCACTTTTCTTCCTGAATTCTGGCCACTCTCTAGAATAGGCTCATGGTTTTTTGTGCAAGATATATACCACCTCCAAGCTCTGTGACATGGCCATGTACTGGATAGCTCAAGGGAATGGCGAGCATCACAGAAAACTCAGAAATCACTATGACCATTAAAGACTCAGTGGAGAAACCCTGCTTTGGGCCTTTTGGTTACCTATTGTTCTGTTGCCCTAAATGTCAGGAAGGTCTTTGCCTTAGGCCACCCCTTTGTGAAGCCTGAAGAAAACAGTTTTCAAATGGAAATGAATGGGCATCACCTGTGGCTCTTTGCTTAATTGCTTTGAAAAAGATGTGTCTCATTCAGACCATTGGCCCTGTGTGAGGCTGTTGCTTAGTTTCTCATCACCTGATGGATCTAAAGAAAGATTCCATGTGTACATACAAAACCAAAGTGGCAAAAAGAGCAGTCATTGTGGATGAAGTCTCTCCTCTTCCTCTGTAAGGTTCGTGACCTCCATCAAGTGAGAATAGGGATCCTTTGTCTCAAATGAGTTCCTCAAAGCCCTGCAGATTCTATCCCCTAGGTGCTTGGGTTTTATCATGACTCCAGTTCACATAAAGAATCTAAAACCCACAGTCAGTAGTCCTCAAATTGGAGAAGCGGAGCAGTATTAATGGCAGACCTATTTGATCACATCTTGTTCACAGGAAGTGTGTACAGCCACCCTAAGTTTAGTCAAATTAAGGGGCACGGGAGCTTATTTTTGACACTGGCTTGGGCGGAGCCCCTTATGGATTCCTCCAGCCAGAAGTTATGATGAGTGTCTATATGGAAGAAAATGTGGGTCATGTGGGAGTGTTTTGGTTTTAATTGTGGTCATTTGGGTGGTGGTTGGAAGTGACAACTGGGTCCACCTGGGCTTGAACTCTGGTGTGATTCCCCTTAGATACTGAGTTGAGGTACTGACCTCAGAGAAGTATTGCCATGAATTGAGTTGGGATATTAGGAGGCCACGCATGAGATTTGCCCTTGGAAACTGAGATCTAGGCCCAGGTTGGCTTTGCACAGAGCACTTGGAATCTCAGCCAGGGTATCACATAATTTTATTCTGAAAGACTTGGCAGCCATAGTTGAGAGTCAAAACACACATGGACCTCACATTGTAGACCTCAATGTGCCTAGCATCATGTGATCATTGGCCACTCTTTAGGAAGCCATGCTTATGAGAGTTCTCCAGAGCTTTCATTGAAATGAGCATCCTCACCATTAAATGGTTCCTGAATGAAGTGAAACCCACAGTGCCTTCAACTTCATCCTTGAAAAATGGCTAGATAAATACCGTGAAATTTTTTTAAATTTCCATGACCAGGTGGCACTGGAGAACCTTTGGATATCCTGTTGCTGACTATGAGTATACCAGACAGTGCCTGATGGACTGGGTTTCCAGAAAATGGTGTAGAGCAGAGATGCCAGTAATTTGGAGCCTGCTGAGTAGTGGGCATAGAGCTGCAGTCGGCAGGTGTGTGATAAATCATCTGTGGTGGAGCCATGTGGATCTTCCATTGGCTTCCAAATTGCTTGTGACTGACATGGTGCAGCGAGCAGACCCTTATATGTAAAGGCGTATTTTTATTTGTAGAGTTTTTAGGGCAATGTTCAGAATCACGTTGCTATGGTCAAGAGGCAAGCTATTTGGGATAGAACCTTGGTGGGTGCATTCTCCTGCAGACCCTGACCCACCACACGTGAGAAACTCCCTCCAACACTTTGGCCCAGGTGGACTCCTTGTATTTTGTGAAGCAAATACCAAACTAACAGTGCAGCAGCAAGAAACACCACAAAATGTGGAGGATGACCAAATGGCTTCACAGTCCACACGGGGAGACACTTAGCCCCCAGTGACCACAGTTTACCTACAAAGATTGAATTCAGCACTGCTGACTCATGTTCATTGGAACATAAGAAACCATGTCCTCCAGGTCACATAGATGCAGACCCAGCTTTGATGCTCTCATTACAAAGGAATCTAAAGCTCCTGACAACAACATATATTTCAAGTGCCCAACCTCAGTGGCAGTTTCTGAAGAAGTCTTTAGGCCAGCAGAGCTCCATATTTGTGGAGTGTTTACCCTGTCCCTTACTTTAGTAAACTACTCTACCACCTCCAATGTTGTGAACTTTTTAGCATATTAAATTCCAGCTATGTATTCCCAGATTTTCTAACTCTTCTCCTCTAATGATGTATTACTTGGGGCGAGGGTAATGTCAAGGCATTGTTCTGGAAGAGAGTGAAATATTTCTCCATGTGTTTTTTTTTTCAATTATTTTATTTCATATTATTTTTTATTTTTTTAATTGGGTGTTCAAAACATTACAAAGCTCTTGACATATTATATTCCATACATTAGATTCAAGTGGGTTATGAACTCCCATTTTTATCCCAAATACGGATTGCAGAATCATATGTGTTACACATCTGCATTTTTATAATGCCCTATTAGTAACTGTTGTATTCTGCTACATTTTCTATCCTCTAGTATCCCCAGTCCCCTCCCATCTTCTCTCTCTACCCCATTTACTGTAATACATTTATATCTTTGTTAATTTTCCCATTCCCCTCACAACCTCTTATATGTAATTTTGTGTAACAATGAGGGTCTCCCTACATTACCATGCAATTTCCTTTATCTCTCTCTTTCCGACCCCCACCTCATGTCTCTGTTTAATGTTGATCTTTTCTTCCTGCTCTTCCTCCCTGCTCTGTTATTAGTTGCTCTCATTATATCAAAGAAGACATTTTTATTTGTTTTTTAGGGTTTGGCTAGCTTCACTAAGCATAATCTGCTCTAGTGCCATCCATTTCCCTGCAAATTCAATGATTTTGTCATTTTTTAATGATGCATAATACTCAATGGTGTATAAATGCCACATTTTTTTATCCATTCATCTACTGAAGGGCATCTGGGTTGGTTCCACAGTCTAGCAATTTTGAATGGTGCTGCTATGAACATCAATGTGGCAGTATCCCTGTAATATGCTCTTTTAAGGTCTTCAGGGAATAGTCTGAGAAGGGCAATAGCTGGGTCAAATGGTGGTTCCATTCCCAGCTTTCCCAGGATTCTCCATACTGCTTTTCAAATTTGCCACAACAGTTTGCAGTCCCACCAGAAATGTACAAGAGTACCCTATTCTCCACATCCTCGCCAGCACTTGTTGTTTGACTTCATAATGGCTGCCAATCTTACTAGAGTAGGATGGTTTCTTAGGGTGATTTTAATTTGCATTTCTCTGACTGCTAGAGATGGTGAGCATTTTTTCATTTACTTACTGATTGATTGTATGTCCTCCTCTGAGTAGTGTCGGTTCAGGTCCATGGCCCATTTTTTGATTGGGTTATTTATCATCTTATTGTCTAATTTTTTGAGTTCTTGGTATACTCTGGATATTAGGGCTCTATCTGAAGTGTAAGGAGTAAAAATTTGTTCCCATAATTTAGGCTCCCTATTTACCTCTCTCATTTTTTATCCTGCTGAGAAAAAACTTTTCAGTTTAAGTAAGTCCCATTTGATGATTCTTGTTATTAACTCTTCTGCTATGGGTGTCCTGTTAAGGAATTTGGAGCCCGGCCCCACATTATGTAGATCGGAGCCAACTTTTTCTTGTATCAGATGCAGAGTCTCTTATTTGATATCTAGCTCCTTGATCCACTTTGAGTTAACTTTTGTGCATGGCAAGAGGAGGGGATTCGGTTTCATTTTGTTGCATATGGATTTCCATTTTTTACAACACCATTTGTTGAAGATGCTATATTTCCTCCATTGCATGCTTTTAGCTCCTTTATCAAATATAGCATAGTTGTAGCTTTGTGAGTTAGTCTTTGTGTCCTCTATTCTGTACCATTGGTCAACCTGCCAGTTTTGGTACCAGTGCCATGCTGTTTTTGTTAATATTGCTCTGTAGTATAGTTTTAAGTCCGGTATCGCTATACCGCCTGATTCACACTTCCTGCTAGAATTGCTTTTGCTATTCTGGGTCTTATATTTTTCCATATGAATTCCATGATTGCTTTATCTATTTTTACAAGAAATGCCATTGGGATTTTGATTGGCATTGCATTGAACCTATAGAAAACTTTTGGTAATTTCGCCATTTTGATGATGTTAGTTCTGCCTATCCAGGAACAGGGTATATTTTTCCATCTTCTAAGATCTTCTTCTACTTCTCTTTTTAGGGTTCTGTAGTTTTCATTGTATAAGTCTTTCACCTTTTTTGTTTGGTTGATTTTTAAGTATTTAATTTTTTTGAGGGTATTGTGAATGGAGTGTTTTTCCTCATTTCTGTTTCAGGAGGTTTGTCGCTGATATACAGAAATGCCTTTGATTTATGCGTTTTGATTGTATATCCTGCCACTTTGCTGAATTCATTTATTAGTTCTAGTAGTTCTTTTGTAGACCCTTTTGGGTCTTCTATGTATAGAATCATGTCACCAGGAAATAGTGATAATTTTCGTTCTTATTTTCCTATTTTTATGCCTTTGATTTCTTTCGTCTGTCTAATTGCTCTGGCCAGTGTTTTGAGAACTATATTGAATAGAAGTGGTGACAGAGGGCATCCCTGTCTTGTTCCAGATTTTAGAGGGAATGCCTTCAATTTTTCTCCATTCATAATGATGCTAGCCTGAGACTTAGCATAGATAGCTTTTACAATGTCGAGGTTAGTTCCTGTTATCCCTATTTTTCTAATGTTTTGAACATAAAGGGATGCTGTACTTTGTCAAATGCTTTTTCTGCATCTATCGAGATGATCATATAATTCCTATCTTTAAGTCTATTGATGTGATGAATAACATTTATTGATTTTCGTATATTGAACCATCGTTGCATACCAGGGATGAATCCTACTTGATCCTGGTGAACAATTTTTTTGATTTGCCTTTGTATTCGATTTGGCAGATTTTTATTGAGGATTCTTGCATCTAGGTTAATCAGATATATTGGTCAGTAGTTCTCTTTCTTTGAGGTGTCTTTTTCTGGTTTTGGAATTAGGGTGATGTTGGCCTCATAAAATGAATTTGGCAGAGCTCCCTCTTTTTCTATTTCCTGAAATAACTTGAAAAGTATTGGTATTAATTCTTCTTTAAAGGTTTTGTAAAACTCCACTGTATAGCCATCCGTTCCTGGGCTTTTCTTGGTTGGTAGTCTTTTGATTGCTTCTTCTATTTCATCCATTGATATTGGTCGGTTTAAATTGTGTGTATCCTCCTGACTCAGTTTGGGCAAATCATATGACTTAAGAAATTTATCGATGTCTTCACTATTTTCTATTTTATTGGAATAATGGTTTTCAAAATAATTTCTAATTGTCTTCTGTATTTCTGCAGCATCTGTTGTGATGTTGCCTTTTTCATCCCATATGTTAGTAATTTGAGTTCTTTCTCTTCTTTTCGTCTTTAGCATGGCTAAGGGTCTGTTGATCTTATTTATTTTTTCGAAGAAGCAACTTTTAGTTTTGTTAATTTTTTCAATAGTTTCTTTTGTTTCAATTTTGTTGATTTCCACTCTGATTTTAATAATTTCTTGCCTTCTGCTAAATTTGCTGTTGTTTTGCTCTTCCTTTTCTAGGGCTTTGAGATGAAGTGTGAGCTCACTTATTTGTTGGTTTTTCCTTTTTTTTCAGGAATGACCTCCAGGCGATGAATTTCCCTCTTAAAACTGCTTTCATTGTGTCCCATAGATTCCGATATGTTGTGTCTATAATTACATTTATCTCTAAGAATTTTTTGATTTCCTCCTTTATGTCTTCTGTAACCCATTGATCATTCAGTAACATATTATTCATTTTCCATGTGATGTAGAATTTTTCCTTCCTTCTTTTATCATTGATTTCCAGTTTCATTCCATTATGATCAGATAAAATGCATGTTATTATCTCCACACCTTTATATTTACTGAGGGTTGCCCTATGGCATCATATATGGTCTTTTTTTGAGAAGGATCCATGTGCTGCTGAGAAAAAAGTATATCCACTTGATGATGGTTGATATATTCTATATATGTCAGTTACATGTTGGTTATTGATTGTGATATTGAGTTCTATACTTTCTTTATTCAACTTTTGTTTGGAGGATCTGTCCAATGGTGATAGATGTGTGTTGAAGTCACCCATAATTATTGTGTTGAGGTCTATTTCATTTTGGAGCTTGAGGAGAATTTGTTTCATGAACATCGTAGCACCATTATTTAGTGCATAAATATTGATAATTGTTATGTCTTGTTGGTGAATGGTTCCTTTTAACAGTATATAATGTCCTTCCTTATCCCTTTTGATTAACTTAGTCTTGAAGTCGATTTTATTTGATATGAGGATGTCCACCCCTGCTTGTTTATGAGGATAAGTGTGCATGGTGTATGTTTTCCCAACCTTTCACCTTCAGCCTGTGTGTCTTTGCATTTCAGATGTGTCTCCAGGAGGCAACATATTGTTGGATTTGTTTATTTAATCCAAGTTACCAGCCTATGTCGCTTTATTGGAGAGTTGAAGCCATTTACATTCAGAGTTACTATTGATGTATGGTTTGTACTGCCAGCCATGTTTGATTATTTATCTTTTTTTAAATTTAGTTTGTTTCTCCATAATAAGCTTTCACCCTGCCTCTGTCATTACCAAGGTACTTCCCACTGATGGTTTTGGTTGTTGTTTTTCATTTCTTTCTTGTGTAGTGTTTTTCTCAAGACGCTTTGTAAAGCTTGTTTTCTGGCTTCAAATTCTTTTAGCTTTTGTTTATCATGAAAGATTCTTATTTTATTGTAGTACCTGATGGTTAATTATGCTGGATACATAATTCTTAGTTGGCATCCATTGTCTTTCAGTGTTTGAAATACGTTTTTCCAGGATCTTCTCGCTTTCAGCATCTGTGATCAAATATCCGTTGTTAACCTTATTGGTTTACCACTGAATGTATTCTGCCTCCATTCTCTTGTAGATTTATTATTTTCTCTTTGTTCTGTATATTGGATATCTTCATAACAATGTGTCTTGGCATTCGTCTACTGTGATTTTGTGTGCTCTTGTCCTGTATGCATCTACAATTTGTATATCCATTTCCTTTTTTATTTCTGGAAAGTTTTCTGTAATTATTTCATTCAGCAGTTTTCTCATTCCCTTGGTTTGAGTCTCTGTACCTTCCTCTATCCTGATGACTCGTAAGTGTGGTTTTATTTATGTTATCCCAAATCTCTTGGATGTTTTTCTTGTGATTTTTTTGCCAGCCTTTCTGAGTTGGCTGGACTCGTTTCAAGATGATATATTTTGTCTTCATTATCTGACGTTCTGGCTTCTACTTGCTCCACTCTGTTAGTGATACTCTCAATGGAGTTCTTAATTTGGTTTATCATTTCCTTCATTTCTAGAATTATTGTTTGATTTTTTTTTATAATCTCTATCCACTGATAAAGATGCTTAACTTTTTCTTTTATATGTTTATGTAATTCATTTTCAATGTTTTCTTTTACTGTTTGGATTTTCTGTCTCGTATCTTCTTTAAGTTTCCATTCCATCTGTCTAAGGTATTCCTTGAGTTCTTTATATGACCACTTTTCTGATGAATCCTGGTCCTCCTGAATATTTAGGGTGTTCTTCGTTGTTTGTTCTCCTTTTCTTCCTTGCTTGTTTATGCTGCTCATGTTACTTCTTGTTCTGTTTGACTGCTGAGTTACTGTTTACTCTTATAAATTTATTTGATGCTTGGGAGGAAAGATTTTAGAAGGGAAGGGAAAAAGTCACTAAAGAGAATGAGAGTAGGCAGGTAGAATGCAAGGAATGGGAAATAAGAAAATTGAAAAGAAATGAAATACAATAGAAAAAATAGAAAATAAAGAATGAAAATGATTTTTTTAAAAAAATGATAATGATAATATAAAATTAAAATTAAAATTTTAAAAAATAATAATAACAAAATAGGGGAGGGGAGGGGGGATTGCAGAGGAAAGGAAAGGCAGCAGAATACAACAGTTACTAGTATGGTATTATGTAAAAATGTGGATGTGTAACCCATGTGATTCTGCAATCTCTACTTGGTTTAAAAAAGGGAGTTCATAACTCACTTGAAGCTAATGTATGCTAATGTATGAAATATGATATGTCAAGAGCTTTGTAGGGTTTTGAACAACCAATAAAAAAATAAAATAAAATAAAATTATTTTGCCATTTAAAAAAAAAAAGAAAATAATTTTGAAGTTTATCTATGATCCAGGGGCAAGTTAAATGAAACAGTTTCCAGTTGTTAAGTCACCAAAAAATTTATTATTTCATGTGTTATTTATTTGCTTTGTAGTATGTTTAAATTTTATTTTTGGAAAGTTTTTAACCTTATTAAATTTGTTTATTTGTTGTGGGGGAAACAATTGTATATAGGTTAAGTATTGTTTATCAAAAATGCTTAGAACAAGAAGCATTTCAGATTTTGGATTTTTTTGGAATTATGGAATATTTATACACACATAATCTTGGGGATAAGACTCAAGTGTAAATATGAAATTCATTTATATTTCATACATGCCTTAGACCCATAGCCTGGAGGAAATTTCATACAACATTTTTAGTATACCTGCATTTTGACTGTAACCTGTCAAATGAAGCCAAGTAGGAAACTTTTCACTTGTCACATTCCAGTACTAAAACACGTTAGATTTGGCATTTTGGATTTGGGATTTGGGGATTAGGGGTGCCCAGTTTCCAGAGGGCAAATTCTATTTTTCTACTAAAGTAAACTCATTTATCATAGTAAGTTGTCCTAAGTTAATTATCTTTGTATCCACAAAATTCCTAAAACTTATTGTGGTGCCTATATTTCTCCTTAAAATCATATTTCAAACATTTAATCTTGCTTCATTGAATAAAAACAAATCATATTTTCATCTAATTTTTAGATTCTTTAATTAATTAACACAATTGCTGTCTTATTAAAGGTTCTTTCACTTAAAATACATATTTTACATTGATATTAATAATAGATTTTCTGGAATTATCAATAAAATTTTTATACAATAGCTTTTGCTCCCTGTATTTTCAAACACCACTTAACTTGTGTGTTTGTGTTGCAAACAACTTAGAGCTGATTTTGTATTTTTACTTCAAATGACATTTTCTACACACTTTCATTTATTTTTTATAATTTATTCTTTTTTACTAGTTTTTTTAGTTGTTGATGGATCCTTATTTAATTAATTAATTTATATGCAGTGCTGAGAATCCAACCAGTGCCTCACACATGCTAGACAAGTGCTCTACCACTGATCCACAACTCTAGCCCACTCCAGTTTATTCTTAAAATTCACATTTTTTTTTTAGTTTATGTATAGGTATTTTTTTATTGGCTCTACACAGCACTGGTATACTATCATATTTCTTTTTTTAATTGGTTCTTTTTATACATAACATTAAGATTATACATAACATTAAGATTCATTTTGGCATAATTATAAAAGCATGAAATATAATTTGCTCTAATTCAGTCCCCAGTACTTCCTCTTTTTCTCCTTTCCTCCCTCTTTCTGTTCCCTTCCCTCCACTCTACTGATCTTTCCGCTATTTACTTTTAGTTTGGGGGGATTGTGCAAGTGTGTGTTGTGTGTATACATAATGGTGAGATCCAATACGTTTTTTCCCTTTCATTTGTTGTTTTATGGTAATACCGTGTGATTATTTTTATAGTTTTTAAGTTCTTTTATGAGGATTTTGGAAAATAAAAGCAATAAATTTGTGTTCTCAGATGGTCATCATGAACCGGAAAAAAAAAAATAAAATAAAATAAAAAATTTTAAAACATTTTTTAAAAGTTAAAGAACAGCAACAAAAAAATGAAAATAAAAGAAAACAAAAAAAAACAAAAACAAAAACAAAAAAAAACTAATTAAAATAATAATAATAACAATAAATGCAGTCATAGATTGCAATAAACTTCTTTTCCAGTACGTAGAGCTGTGCCTACTGGGCCAAGCTTCTCCTTTCAATAAGTGGGAACCAATCACTGTGCAGCAGCTCTTCCTCCCAGACTGGGTGGGTGTCCAATCCTGAGTGCCTAGGGCCTTCTTTTGTGTTTCCTCAAGCCAGGCCCCACTCACCTGTGACACTCACCACAATACTGGCTACATGCCAGGTCTGCTGCTCCTAGGAGCCCTGTTTTCATGAACGCCTGGGAACACTCTCCCTGTTTGTCTCCCTCAGACCCTAAGTTTGTAGAGCTTAGGCCTGAGAACCCCCAGCGAATTTGCTTGCACTCCGGAAGCCATGCCCCCAGAAGCTGGAGCAAGAGACTTCAGTTTTCAGCACTGGTGGGAGCGGTGGCCTGGAGATCTGCACCACGAGTCCCGTGCCACTCCTAATTCCCTCGGTCTGGCTATTGCGCTCAAGGGAGAGCTGGGAGGGGCTCTTAAGATTTCCCCACAAGTTCGCAAATTTACAGGAATTTGTTTCACTTTCAATCACTTCCTGCTTCAGGACACATGTATTCTTCCATGTTTCTTGACAGGTCTTTTCATGAGAGTTCTTTCAAGACACATTACTTTCAATTTCCATAATCACTTTTGAAGCAAAACTCACATAAACTTTATGATGAATTATAACTCTGATATTACCATTAGATGTATGACTGGTTGGAATTAATGATTGCATAACGATATAGGATTTCTTATATATTTTCAGATAAAAATTCAATCCATTATTTAAAGTGGAACGAGTTATATTATTTATTCACAGTATGGTCTATTCATGCATTATCTCTATATTCATAGACGCAGTGTACACTTCTTTATACCCCCAATACTAATTTATATGTCTTCAAAATATTGCTCCCTGAAATGTTGGAAGAAATACTCATGTCACCTGATCTACTTATACATTTAATCACAGAAATATTCGGAACACAAAATGCAAAGCTCACACTTATGTTTGTACCAAAGCCTAAAAGGAAAGTAAACATGGATTACTAAAAACATCCATGTCCAGCTTGCCTAATGCTCTCAAATATCAATCCTATTGGTGACTACATATTTGTTTCTTCTTAAGATTATATATTCAAACTCAACCCTACTGAAAATGTCTAATCCTATCCCTCACTTTATACATTGCCTGATTTCATTATGGCTCTATTTCTATCTGTTTCCTACATATTTTCCCCAGTTCATCATTGTGACTGACTCTTCACATGTGCTGACATTTACATTCACACTCTAATCGATAACCTATTGCTAATAAACATTTGTTCCTAATCCTATACTCATTCTTTTTCTAAACCTACCGACTATCTTCCTAATCCTACCGACTATCCTTTTTTGACTGGATATTCTCTTCTACATTCAATCAAGCAAGGTACAAGGTCTTATGCCATTGTATATTGATCTATCTGAGACCTCTGTGCAGAATGTAATTTTATTCTAAGTATCACAATCAAGGGTCCAATGCCCTTCTGGGCTTCAAATGTTACCTAGATTTCTAGTTTCACACTTATATTTCACATATATATTCTAGTAAATATCGCAGTTTCAAATACCATTATTCATTCTGCAGGATGATTCCTAAACCAAATCCAACATGTTATTGACCCTAAACATACACTGTTCCCTCAATCTAACTTTACAGAAGAGCAGGGACAGAGTTGGTCTTACAATACAGGAATGTAGGGGATCTTCCACCTGCTGAGAACCTCAAAGGTCCATGCAGACATGATCCCTGGAAAAGAGGTAGGCAGCTATGAAGGACCTGAGAGAGCAAAAGTCATCTTCCATGGCAAACAACCTTGTCAGGATGAAGGGGTGTGTCTGAATCAGCCACTTTCTTCTTAATGTAGAGAAGATGGACCAAACAAGGTCTGTGTGGAGAGCTGTTCCCGTGTGTCTATGGTTGATATACCATTCTAACTTGTGACAGTGTCACAGGAAGTAGGGGCAGCCTCCATCTCATGGGACCCTTGGAAGCAGCTATTAGGACAAAGTGTTTGCCAAGGCATTGACCTCATTCAGTTCCTGAAGGAAGTGACCTACCTTACTTCTTTGGTGATGGAACTCTCTGAACTTGGGATCCAGGAAGCCAGGCATCCAGAGCCAGTCCCAGTCCCAGTACCAGTGGGCTCACTTGTTTTGTTTTACCAATGACAGATTCTGTCTTTCTTGGTACCTACTGATGTGAGGATGGCCAAATATCAGGAGAGCTCTGAAGACGGGCCTTTCCTTAGTAAGTAGGTAGTGACTCACCGCAGGCTCCTAACAACTACACAGAGTTGGCCAAGGAGACCAGATCTGCCACAGTACAGGCCATTTCAGGTGAACATAGTAGGGCCCGCTAGTCAGAGGACACTCTGGATATTCAGAGACTTACTTGGGGGAAGGAGGTGCTTTGTGTTTGTGGGTGTGAGTTTGTGGTTTTGTCTCATTTTCTTAGAATAGGTAGGAAAGCTGGTATGTCTGGTTTGCAGTGGACAGTTTCTAGATAGTCTTTTGACAAGGCAAGTGTTTCTATGTCTGTGTATAACACTGTGTCCGTGGTTGTAGACATTAGAAAAGAGAATGCATCAATGAATGTGTCCTGTCTAGTAGAAAGCTTCGCAGCATTCATCCTGCCCAATTTATGACTGCACTGCAGGTTGCCTTATCGATGGGCAACACCTACTATCTTCCTAAGTTTCAGATTTCTTCCTGAATTCTGACCAATCTGCAGAATAGTCTCATGGTTTTGTGTCCAAGATAGGTACCACCCCAAGCTCTGTCACATGGCCATGTACTGAATAGCTGAAGGTAATGGCGAGCTTCTTAGAAAACTCAGATATCAGTGTGACCAGGTAAGTCTCAGTGGAGAAACCATGCTTTGTGCCTTTTGCTTACCTATTTTTCTGTTTCACTGAATGACAGGAAGGTCTTTGCCTCAGGCCACCCCTTTGATAAGCATGAAAAAAACAGTTTTCATATGGAAATGATTGGGCATCACCCGTGGCTCTTTGCTTAATTGCTTTGAATGGGATGTGTCTGAATCAGCCTCTTGGCCCTGTGTGAGGCTGTGGCTTATATTTTCAGCACCTGATGGATATAAAGAAAGATCCCATGTGTGCATCCAAAACTAAAATGGCAAAATTCAGTCATTGTGGATGATGTCTCTCTCCTTCCTCTATTAGGTTGCAGACAATCATCAAGTGAGTATAGGGATCCTTTGGGTCAAATGAGTTTTTCAAAGCCATGCAGAGGTGCTTGGGTTTTCTCATGATTCCACTTCACATAAAGAATCTAAACCCCACAGTCAGTAGGCCTCAAATTGGAGAAGCAGAGTAGTTGTAATAGCAGGCCTATTTGATCACTCCTGGTTCACAGGAATGGTGTCCAGGCCACCCTGACTTTAGGCAAATGAGGGCCAAGGGAGCTTATTTTGGACACTCTCTTGCGCTGCACCCCTCATGGAAATCTCCAGCCAGAGGTTAAAATGAGGGTCTATGTGGAAGAAGATGAGGGCCATGTGGGAATGTTTTGGTTTTAATTTTGGTAATTTGTGTGGCAGTTGGAAGGGATGACTGGGTCCCCCTCGGCTTGTACTCTGGTGTAATACTCCTTAGAGACTGAGTTGTAGAACTGACCTCAGAGAAGTATTGCCATGAATTGTGTGGGGATGTTAGGAGGCCATGCATGAGAGTCACCCTTGGAAACTGAGATCTATGCCAAGGGTGGCTTTCCACAGAACACTGAGAATCTCAGCCAGGATATCACATGATTTTATTCTGAAAAACTTGGCAGCCATAGTTGAGAGTCAAAACACACATGGACCTCACATTGTAGACCTCAATGGGCCTGGCTTCATGTGACCTTTTGGCCACTATTTGGGATGCCTTGCCTGTGATTGTTCTCCAGAGCTTTCATTGAAATGAGCTTCCTTAACATTTAATGGTTCCTGAATGAATTGAAACCCACAGTGACTACAACTTCTTCCTTGAATAATGGCTAGATAAATACCATGAAATTTTTGAAATTTCAATGACCAGTTGGCACTGGAAAACCTTTGGATGTCCTGATGCTGATCATGAGTATACCAGAGAGTGCCTTGATTGACAGGGTTTCATAAAAATGGTGTAGAACAGAGATGCCAGTTAGTTGGTGCCTGCTGATTAGTGGGCCTAGAGCAGTGGTGAGCAGATGTGTGACAAAACATCTGTGGTGAGGCCACGTGGAACTGCCATTGGCGTCCAAATGGCTTGTGACTGATATGGTTTCAGCCAACAGACCCAATAGGTAAAGGCATCTTGTTATATGGAGAGGTTTCAGGGAAATGTTCAGAATCAGGTTGCTATGGTCAAGGGGGAAAGCTATGTGGGATAGAAGCCTGGTTATTGCATTCTCCTGCAAACACTCACCCACCACACGTGACAGAACTCCCTCCAACAATGTGTCCCAATTGACCTCCTTTATTTCGTGAAGCAAATACCAAACTCCCAGTGCAGCAGCAAGAAACACCACTAAAAGTGGAGGATGAACAAATGTCTTCCCAGTTAGCACAGGGAGAAACTTAGCCCCAGTGTCCACAGTTTAGCTACAAAAAAATAATTCAGCACTGCTGCCACATGTTCAATGAAAAATAAGAAACCATGTCTTACAGGTCACATATATGCAGAACCAGCTTTGATGGTCTCTCTATAAAAGAACTAAATCTCCTGAAAACAACATGTATTTCAAGTGCCCAACCTCAGAGGCAGTTTCTCAAGAATTTTTTAGGCCAGCAGAGCTCCATGTTTGAGGAGTGTTTACCTTTTGCCTTACTATTTTGAACTCTGCTACCACCTCCAAGGTTGTGAACTCCTGAGTAAATTCCATTCCAGATATGTATTCACAGATTTTCTAACTCTTCTCCTCTAACTGTATCTTTTTTTTTAATTAATTTTTATTGTACTTTGTTCAAAACATTACATAGTTCTTGATATATCATAATTCACACTTTGATTCAAGTGGGAAATGAACTCCCATTTTTACCCCATATACAGATTGCAGAATCACATCAGTTGCACATTGATTTACATATTGCCATTCTGGAGTCTGTTGTATTCTGCTGCCTTTCCCATCCTCCACTATGCCCCCTCCCCCCTCCCCTCCCCTCTTCTCTCTCTACCCCCTCTACTGTAATTCATTTCTCCCCCTTATATTTTCCCTCCTTTCCCCTCACTTCCTCTTGTATGTAATTTTGTATACCCCTGAGGGTCTCCTTCCATTTACATGCAATTTCCCTTCTCTCTCCCTTTCCCTCCCACCTCTCCTCCCTGTTTAATGTTAATCTTCTTCTCATGCTCTTCTTCCCTACTCTGTTTTTAGTAACTCTCCTTATATCAAAGAAGACATTTGGCATTTGTTTTTAAGGGATTGGCTCGCTTCACTTAGCAAAATCTGCTCTAATGCCAACCATTTCCCTCCAAATTCTATGATTTTGTCATTTCTTAATGCAGAGTAATACTCCATTGTGTATAAATGCCACATTTTTTTTATCCATTCGTCTATTGAAGGGCATCTAGGTTGGTTCCACAGTCTTGCTATTGTGAATTGTGCTGCTATGAACATGGATGTAGCAGTGTCCCTATAGTGTGCTCTTTTTAGGTCTTTAGGGAATAGACCGAGTAGTGGAATAGCTGGATCAAATGGTGGTTCCATTCCGAGCTTTCCAAGAAATCTCCATACTGCTTTCCAAATTGGCCGCACCAATTTGCAGTCCCACCAGCAATGTACAAGAGTACCCTTTTCTCCACATCCTCGCCAGCACTTGTTGCTGTTTGACTTCCTAATGGCTGCCAATCTTACTGGAGTGAGATGGTATCTTAGGGTGGTTTTGATTTGCATTTCTCTGACTGCTAGAGATGGTGAGCATTTTTTCATATACTTGTTGATTGATTGTATGTCCTCCTCTGAGAAATTTCTGTTCAGGTCCTTGGCCCATTTGTTGATTGGGTTATTCGTTATCTCATTGTCTAATTTTTTTAGTTCTTTGTATATTCTGGATATTAGGGCTCTGTCTGAAGTGTGAGGAGTAAAGATTTGTTCCCAGGACGTAGGCTCCCTATTCACCTCTCTTATTGTTTCTTTTGCTGAGAAAAAACTTTTTAGTTTTAGTAAGTCCCATTTGTTGATTCTAGTTATTAACTGTTGTGCTATGGGTGTCCTATTGAGGAATTTGGAGCCCGACCCCACAGTATGTAGATCATAGCCAACTTTTTCTTCTATCAGACGCCATGTCTCTGATTTGATATCAAGTTCCTTGATCCACTTTGAGTTAACTTTTGTGCATGGCGAGAGAAAGGGATTCAGTTTCATTTTGTTGCATATGGATTTCCAGTTTTCCCAACACCATTTGTTGAAGATGCTATCCTTCTTCCATTTCATGCTTTTAGCCCCTTTATCAAATATAAGATAGTTGTAGTTTTGTGGATTGGTTTCTGTGTCCTCTATTCTGTACCATTGGTCCACCTGCCTGTTTTGGTACCAGTAAAAGATAATGTCAAGGCATTGTTCTGGATGAGACTGGGAAGATTTTGGGGTAGCACATATTTGCATAGACATTGGATTCATTTTTCAATTTCCCTTTAAAACACTGAATCTCTAACCCTAACCAATTCCAAACTAGACTCTGACTACTAATCCTAATATGATGGAGAAAAATAACAAAAAACAGAAAAGAAGTACAAGCAGTTCAGAGGAGGCAAGGTGTATACTTGGACTTGCCTTTTGCATAATATAGGGTAGGAGTTATAAATCTTGCAAATTTTTTTTGAAATAGTTCTCCATGTGTTTTTAAAGTTAACAAATATGTGAATTCCTTTCTCCCTTTCTCTGTAGCCTATTAAGCACATGTATTTTTATATGCACATATAGAATTCTACCTGGTACCACACGTACATTCTTGTGAGGTGGTTGACTTGGCAGATACAAATTGTGAGAAGAGATCACTCCTCGTAAATGCTATTGGAACTGAAATTTCAAACTATGGGTGAACTTTCTAGTTGAACAACATTATACATAAATCCATGTTCAGTATAATGAATATTTTTGGATCTGTGGATGATATATATTTCATGATGGATTTTGATTGGCATATATATTGTTAGTTTTTAATGTCTCTCTCTCTGTCTCTCTCTCTCTCTCTCTCTCTCTCTCTCTCTATATATATATATATATATATATATATATATATATATATATATGTATATATATATATACTCTCCAGATATTTCAAAATATGTAATATATGTGACTTATTATACATGCCCTAAATTCATTCATATTCATTTATGTGGATTTATAATCAACTTTTCACAAGATTATTTTCCAAACTATTCATCCACCTGAAATTCATATTTGTTTCCTAGTACTGACAACTAACTTCAGTGAATGGTGTATACAAATCCTAATATTTCTACAGTAACTAACCCAGTTTAACATCAATGCAAGTAGATTCCTATGGGACATGATATGTATTTTGACGTTCATATTTATTCAACAGTGGGACATTATTATTTCTTCAGTTTATGCACATCATAATATATATATTTCATCCAAAAGTTCAAAAATATATAGGAATTTGTTTCACTTTCAATCACTTCCTGCTTCTGAAAACATGTATTCTTCCATGTTTCTTTACTGCTCTTTTCATGAGACTTCTTTCCAAACACATTATTTTCGATTTCCATAATCAATTTTGAAGCAAAACTCACACACTCTTCATGAAAATCCTAATACTAATATTATCATTGATGTATAACTGGTTGTAATGAATGTCTGTATATCAATATTTGATTTCCTGTATTTTTTCAGATATCAATTCAATCCATTATTTATAGTGGAATGAGTATATGTTTTATTCAGAGTATGTTCCATTCATGCATTATCTGTATATTCATAGAAACAGGGTACACCTTTTTGTACCCCCAATACTAATTTATACGTCTTCAAAATATTGCTCCCAGAAATGGTGGAAGATATACTCATGTCACCTGATCTACATATATATTTTATTACAGTAATATTATGGACACAAAATGCAAAGATCACACTTATGATTGTACCAAAGCCTAAATGGAAAGTGAGCATGGATTAGTAATAACATCCATGTCCAGGTTGCCTAATGCTCTCAAATGTCAATCCAATTGGTGACTACATATTTGTTTCTTGCTAAGATTATATATTCAACCTCAACCCTGTTGAAAATGTCTAATCCTATAACTCACATTATACTTTGCCTGATTTCCTTTTGTCTCAATTGATATTTACTTTCCTACATATTTTCCCCAGTTCATCATTGTGAATGACTCTTCACATGTGCTGACATTTACATTCACTCTCTACCCGAAACCCTATTGCTAAAAAAGTTTTTGTCCAAATCCTATACTCACTCTTCTTTCTAAACCTACTGACTATCTTCCTAATCCTATCGACTATCCCTTTTTGACTGCATGTTCTCTTCGACATTCAATCATCCAAGGTAAAGGTCCTATGCCATTGTATAGCGATTAATCAGAGACATCTGTGCAGAACATAATTCAAAGCTAAGTATCCTACCCAAGGGCCCAATACACTTCTGGGCTTCAAAACTTACATAGATTTGGGTTTTCAAACTTATATTTCACCTATATATTCTTTTAAATTTCGCAGGGTCCCAATAACATTATTCATCCCGCAGAATGATTCCCAACCGAATTCGAACCTGTTATTAACCCTAACCATACGCTGTTCCCTCAATCTACCTTTACAGAGGAGCAGGGATAGAGTTGGTCTTACAATACAGGAATGTAGGGGATCTTCCACCTGCTGAGAACCTCAAAGGTCAATGCAGAAATGATCCTTGGAGAAGTTGTAGGCAGCTATGTAGTACCAAAGAGAGCAAAAGTCTTCTGACATGGTAAAGAACCTGGACAGGATGAAAGGATGTGTCTGAATCAGCCTCTCTCTTCTTAATGTAGAGAAGATGGACCAAAGCAGGCCTGTATGGAGAGAAGTTCCCCGGTGCATATGGTTGATATACCATTCTAACTTGTGACAGTGTCACAGAAAGTAGGAACAGCCTCCATCTCATGAGACCCTTGGCAGCAACTGTTAGGACAAAGTGGTTGCCAAGGCAGTGACCTCATTCATTTCATGAAGAAAGTGACTTCACCTAACTTACTTGGTGATGGAACTCTCTGAACTTGGGATTCAGGAAGCCAGGCATCCAGAGCCAGTCCCAGTAACAGTCCTAGTGGGATCACATGTTTGGTTTTACCAAGGGCAGAGAGAGTCTTTTTTGGTACCTACTGATGTGAGAATGGCCAAATGCCAGGACAGCTCTGAAGAGGGTCCTTTTCTAAGAAAACAGGTAGTTGGTCATCGCTGGCTCCTGACAACTTCACAGATTTGGCCACGGAGACCAGATCTGAGACAGGGCAGGCCAGTTCAGGGTAACAATATGGTCCACAGTCAGAGGACACTCCGGATTGTCACAGACATATTGGGGGAAGGAAGTGCCTTTGTGGGTGTGGGTGTGAGTTTGTGGTTTTGTCTCATGTTCTGAGAATAGGTAGGAAAGGCGATTTGTTTGGTTTGGAGTGGACTGCTTCTAAAAAGTCGTTTGACAAGGTGAGTGTTTCTATATCTGTGTATCTCACTGTGTCCGTGGTTGTAGACATAAGAAAAGAGAATGCATCAATGGATATGTCCTGTCTAGAAGAAAGTTTTCCATCATTCATCCTACCCAATTTATGACTGGACTGCAGGTTGCTTTATGGATGGGCAACCCCTACTATCTTCCTAAGTTCCTGTTTTCTTCCTAAATTTTGGCCACTACCCAGAATAGGCTCATGGTTTTGTGTCCAAGATATGTAACACCTCCAAGCTCTGTGACATGGCCATGTACTGGATAGCTGAATGGAATGGCGAGCATCTCAGGAAACTCAGATATCAGTGTGACCAGGAAAGTCTCAGTGGAGAAATACTGTTTTGGGCCTTCTGCTTACCTATTTTTCTGTTGCCCTGAATGTCAGGAAGGTCCTTACCTCAGGACACTCCTTTTTGAAGCCTGAAGTAAACAGTTTTTAAATGCAAATGAATGGGCATCACCTGTGGTGCTTTGCTTAATTGCTTTCGAAAGGGATGTGTCTGAATCAGCTGCTTGCCTCTGGGTCAGGCTATGGATTAGATTCTCAGCACCTGATGGATATAAAGAAAGTTCCCATGTGTGTATTGAAAACGAAAATGGTAAAAATATCAGTCATTGTGTATGAAGTTTCTTGCCTTCCTCTGTTAGGTTCCTAACCTCCATCAAGTGAGAATAGGATCCTCTGGGTCAAATGAGTTCTTTGAACTCCTGCAGAAGTGCTTGGGTTCTCCCATGATGCCAAATCACATAAAGAATCTATACCTGACAGTCAGTTGGCCTCAAATTGGAGAAGCAGAGCAGTATTAAAGGCAGGCCTATTTGATCACTCGTGGTTCACAGGAAGGGTGTCAAGGCCACCCTCATTTTAGGCAAATGACGGGCAAGGGTGCATATTTTGGACATTGCCTTGGGCTGCGCTCCTCATGGAAACCTCCAGCAAGAGTTTATGATGAGTGTCTATATGGAAGAAGATGAGGGTCATGTGGGAATGTTTTGGTTTCAATTGTGGTCATTTGTGTGGCGGTTGGAAGAGATGACTGGGTCCACATGGGCTTGAACTCGGGTGTGATTCTCCTTCGAGACTGAGTTCTGGAACTGACCTCAGAGAAGTATTGCCATTAATTGTGTTGGGATTGTAGGAGGCCACGCATGAGAGTCACCCTTGAAACCTGAGATTGGGCCCTGGGTGGCTTTCCACAGAGCACTGAGAATCTCAACCAGGATATCACATGATTTTATTCTGAAAGACTTGGCAGCCATAGTTAAGAGTCAAAACACACATGGACCTCACATTTTAGACCTCAATGGGCCTGTCTGCATATGACATTTTGACCACTCTTTGGAAAGCCTTGCCTGTGAGAGTTCTCCAGAGCTTTCATTGAAATGAGCTTCCTCACCATTTAATGGTTCTTGGATGAATGAAAACCCCAAAGTGCCTCCAACTTCATTCTTGAACAATGGATAGATAAATACCATGAAATTTTTGAAATTCCCAATGACCAGGTGGCACTGGAGAACCATTGGATGTCCTATTGCTGCTCATGAGTGTACCAGATAGTGCCTTGATTGACTGGAGTTCTTGAAAATGGTGTGGAACACAGATGCCAGTAAGTTGGAGCCTGCTGAGTAGTGGGCCTAGAGCAGTGGTGTGCAGTTGTCTGATAATATATTTGCGGTGTGGCCATGTGGGTGTGTCATTGGCTTCCAAATGGCTTGTGACTGACTTGGTGCAGCCAGCAGAAAATTATATGAAAAGGCATCTGGTTATATGGACAGGTTTCAGGGCAATGTTCAGAATCAGGTTGCTATGGTCAAGGGAGCAAGAAATGTGGGATAGAAGCCTGGTTGGTGCATTCTCCTGAAGTCCCTGACCCACCACACCTTACAGGACTCCCACCAGCACTGTGACCCATTTAAAATCCTTGTATGTTGTGAAGCAAATACAAAACACCCAGTGCAGCAGCAAGAAACACCACGAAAATTGGAGGATGACCAAATGGCTTCAAAGTCCACACAGGGAGACACTTAGCCCCCAGTGGCCACAGTTTATCTACAAAGAGAGAATTCATCACTGCTTCCTCATGTTCATTAGAAAATAAGAAACCATATCCTCCAGGTCACATAGATGCAGACCCAGCTTTGATGGTCTCCGTACACAGGGAGCTAAAGCTCCTGACAACAACATATTTTTCAAGTGTCCAACCTCAGAGGCAGTTTCTCAAGAAGTCTTAATGCCAGCATAGCTCCATGTTTGTGGAGTGTTTACACTGTCCCTTACTTTTGGAAACTCCTCTACCACCTCCAAGGTTGTGAACTCCTGAACATTTTCCATTCCAGGTATGTATTCACAGATTTTCTAACTCTTCTTCTCTAATTGTGTCTTACTAGGGGCGAAGATATTGTCAAGGCATTGTTCTGGATGATAGTGGGAATTTTTTGTAGCACATATTTGCATACACATTGGATTTATTTTCCTATTTTCCATTTGAAATACTGAATAACTGACACTAACCCATACCCTAATAGACTCTTACTACTAATCCTAATATGATGGAGTAAAATAACCCAAACAGAATAGAAATGCAAGCATTTCAGAGGAGGCATGGTGTATAGTTAGACTTGGCTTTTGCATGATAAAGTGTAGGTGTTATAATTCAAGTTAATTTTTAATTGAAATAGTTCCATGGGTACTTAAAGTAAACAAATATGTGAATTCCTCTCTCCCTTTCTCTGTAGCCTATTCAGCACATGTATTTTTATATGCACATATAGAATTCTACCTGGTACCACAGGTACACTCTTGTGAGGTGGCTGACTTGGCAGATAGAAATTGTGAGAATAGATCACTCCGCCTAAACGCTGTTGAAACTGAAATTTCAAACTATGGGTGAGCTTCCTAGTTGAACAACATTATACATAAATCCATGTTCAGTAAAATGAATATTTTTGGATCTGTGGATGATATATATTTCATGGTGAATTTCGATTGGCATATGTATTACTAATTTTTAATGTCTCTCTGTGTGTGTGTGTGTGTGTGTGTGTGTGTGTGTGTGTGTGTATATATATATATATATATATATACACACACACACACACTAAATTTTTTTAAAATATAAAATATATGTGTCTTATTATACACTCCCTAAATTCATTCATATTCATGTATGTGGATTTAGAGTTAACATTTCACAAGATTATTCACGGAAATATTCATCCACCTGAAATACATATTTTTTCCTAGAAATGAAAAATAACTTCAGTGAATGGTGGATACAAATCCTAATATTTCTACAATAATTGATCCAGTTTGTCATCAATGCAAGTAGATTCCTATGGGACATGATGTGTATTTTGATGTTCATTTTTATTCACCACTGGTATGTTACAATTTCTTCAGTTTATGCACATTATAGGATATATATTTCATCCATACGTTAGCAAAATTATAGGCATTTGTTTCACTTTCAATCATTTTCTGCTTTAGAACACATGTAATCCTCCATGTTTCTTGACTGGTTTTTTCATGAGACTTCATTCCAAACATATTATTTTCGATTTCCATAATCAAATTTGAAGCAAAACTCACACACCCTTCATGATAAAGTATAACCCTAATATTACTATTAGATGTATAACTGGTTGGAATGAATGATTGTATATCAATATAAGATTTCTTATATATTTTCAGATATCAAATCAATCCATTATTTAAAGTGGAACCAGTTATATTATTTATTCACACTATTGTCTATTCATGCATTGTCTCTATATTCATAGACACAGAGTACACCTCTTTGTAAACCCAATACTAATTTATACGTCTTCAAAATTTTGCTCCCAGTAATGGTGGAAGAAATACTCATGTCATCTGATCTACATATACATTTTATCAGAGTAATATTCTGGACACAAAAAGAAATGGTCACACTTATGTTTGCACGAAAGCCTAAATGTAAAGTGAACATGGATTACTAAAACCATCCATATCAAGTTTGGCTAATGCTCTCAAAATTCAATCCTATTTGTGACAACATATTTGTTTCTTGCTAAGATTATATATTCAAACTCAACCCTGTTGAAAATATCTAATCCTATCTCTCACTTTATACTTTTCCTGATTTCATAATGTCTCTATTTATATCAGCTTTCCTACATACTTTCCGCAGTTCATCATTGTGACTGACTCTTCAATTGTGCTGACACTTACATTCACACTCTAATCCAAACCCTATTGCTAAGGAACTTTTGTTCCAAATCCTATACTCACTCTTCTTCTTAAACCTACTGACTATCTTCCTAATCCTACCCATTATCCCTTTTTGACTGGATGTTCTCTTATACATTCAATAATCCAAGGTACAGGGTCTAATGCCATTGTATATCGATCTATCTCAGACATCTGTGCAGAACATAATTCAACGCTAAGTATCACAATCAAGGGCCCATCCCCATTCTGCGCTTCAAATCTTACTTAGATTTCTGTTTTCATACATATATTTCACCTATATATACTTATAAATGTCGCAGGTTCCCAGTACCATTATTCATCCAGCAGAATGATTCCTAATTCAAATTGAACATATTATTAACCCTAACCATACACTGTTCCCTCAATCTAACTTTACAGAAGAGCAGGGACAGAGTTGGTCTTACAATACAGGAATGTAGGGGATCTTCCACCTCCTGAGAACCTCAAGGTCCATGCAGAAATGATCCCTGGAGAAGATGTAGACAACTATGAAGGACCTGAGAGAGCAAAAGTCAGCTTCCATGGAAAACAACCTGGTCAGGATGAAGGGTTGTTTATGAATCAGCCTCTCTCTTCTTAATGTAGAGAAGATGGACCAAACCAGGTTGGTGTGGAGAGCTGTTCCTAGGTGCCTATGTTTGATATACCATTCTACCTTGTGAAAGTGTCACAGAAAGTAGGGGCAGCCTCCATCTCATGGTAGTCTTGGAAGCAACTGTTAGGACAAAGTGGTTACCAAGGCAGTGATCTGATTCAGTTCCTTAAGGAAGTGACCTCACCTCACATCTTTGTTGATGGAACTCTCTGAACTTGGTAACCAAGAAGCCAGGCACCAAGAGGCAGTCCCAGTCTTAGTGGTCTCACTTGTTTGGACTTACCAAGGACAGAGTCAGTCATTCTTGCTACCTACTGATGTGAGGACGGCCCAAACCAGGAAAGCTCTGAAGAGGGGCTTTTCCTGAGAAAGTAGGTAGTGGCTCACTGCTGGCTCCTGACAACTTCACAGAGTTGGCCAAGGAGACCAGATCTGAGACAGGACAGGCCATTTCATTGGAACATAGTATGGCCCACCAGTCAGAGGACACTCCGGATAGTCACAGACCTACATGGGGGAAGGAGGTGTCTTTGTGGGTGTGGTTGTGGGTTTGTGGTTTTGTCTCATATTCTGAGAATAGGTAGGAATGGCGGTTTGTTTGGTTTGGAGGGAACTGTTTCTAGTAAGTCATTTGACAAGGCGAGTGTTTCTATGTCTGTTTATACCACTGTGTCCCTGGTTGTAGACATTAGAAAAGAAAATGCATCAATTGGTGAGTCCTGTCTAGTAGAAAGCTTCTCAGCTTTCATCCTGCACAATTCATGAATGGACTGCGGCATGACTTATCGATGGGGAACACCTGCTAACTTCTTAAGTTCCTGTTTTCTTCCTGAATTGTGTGCACTCTCCAGAATAGGCTCATAGTTTTGTGTCAAATATATGTACCACCTCAAATCTCTGTGACATGGCCATGTACTGGATAGCTGAAGGGAATGGCGAGCATCTCAGAAAGCTCAGATATCAGTGAGACCAGGAATGCCTCATTGGAAAAACCCTGCTTTGGACATTTTGCTTACCGATTCTTCTGTTGCCCTGAAAGTCAGGAAGGTCTTTGCATCAGGTGTGTCATGTGGGAGTGTTTTGGTTTTAATTGTGGTCATTTTTGTGGCCGTTGGAAGACATGGCTATGTCCACCTGGGCTTGAACCCTTATGTGATTCCCCTTAGAGACTGAGTTCTGGAACTGACCTCAAAGAAGTATTGCCATGTATTGTGTTGGGATTTTAGGAGGCCACGCATGAGAGTCGCCCTTGGAAACTGAGATCTAGGCCCAGGGAGGCTTTCCGAAGAGCACTGGAAATCTCAGAAAGGACATCACATGATTTTATTCTTAAAGACTTGGCAGCCATCGTTGCAAGTCAAAACACACATGGACCTCACATTGTAGACCTCAAATGCCTGGCTTAATGTGACCTTTTAGCCTGTCTTTGGGAAGCCTTGCCTGTTAGAATTCTCCAGAGCTTTCATTGAAATGAGCTTCTTCTCCATTTAATGGTACCTGAATAAATTGAAACCCACAGTGCCTTCAACTTCATCCATGAAAAATGCCTAGATAAATATCATTAAAGTTTGGAAATTCCCATCACCTGGTGGCACTGGAGAACCTTTAGGTGTCCTATTACTGATCATGAATGTACCAGACAGTGCCTTGATTGACTGGGTTTCATGAAAATGGTGTAGAACAGAGATGCCAGTAACTTGGAGCCTGATGAGTAGTCGGCCTAGAGCAGTGGTGTGCAGGTGTGTGTTAAAACATCTGTGGTGGGCTGATGTGGATATGCCATTGGCTTTCAAATGCCTTGTGACTGATATAGTGCAGCCCCCATACCCTTGTATGTAAAGGCATCTTGTTATATGGACAGGTTGAAGGGCAATGTTTAGAATCAGATTGCTGTGGTCAAGGGGGCAAGCTATGTGGGATATAAGCCAGGTTGGTGCATTCTCCTGCAGACCCTTACCCACCACACATGACAGAACTCCCTCCATCACTGTGTCCCAGTTGAACTTCTCGTATTTTGTGAAGCAAATACCAAACTCCCAGTGCAGCTGCAAGAAACACCACGAAAAGTGGAGGATGACCAAATGGCTTCACAGTCCACACTGCAAGACACTTAGCCCCCAGTGGCAACAGTTTACCTATAAAGAGAGAATTCAGCCCTACTGCTTCATGTTCATAGGAAAAAAAGAAACCATGTCCTCCAGGTCATATAGATGCAGACCCAGCTTTGATGGTCTCACTACAAAGGAAGCTAAAGCTCCTGTCATCAACATATATTTCAGGTGCCCAATCTCAGAGGCAGTTTCTCAAGAAGTCTTTAGGCCAGCAGAGCTCCATGTTTTTGGAGTTTTTACCCTGTCCTTTACTTTTGGAAACTCCTCTACAACCTCGAAGGTTGTGAACTCCTGAGCATTTTCCATTACCGATATGTATTCACAGATTTCTAACTCTTCTCCTCTAATTATGTCTTACTTGGAGTGAAGGAAATGTCAAGGCATTGTTCTGAATGAGAGTGGGAAGATTTTTGGGTAGCACATATTTGCCTACACATTGGATTCATTTTCGAATTTTCCATTCGAAATACTGAATCCCTGACTGTCAGGGGTAGAAGGAATTCTTCTTCAAAGAACAGCCTGACACTTACAAGAAACAGCCCCCAGGAGACATCCTGTCTGGAAGACATCCTGTAGCCATATATGTCCCTGAGACATCCTGTGGCCATCTTTCTTCCAGAAACATCCTGAAGTTATCTCACCTTGTGAAGACATCCAGGAACTGCTGATAAGAGAGCTTTCCCATATTCAGCATATTAATACCCATGTGTGAACAATAAAATTTTGCAGCTTGATCAGAACTCCTGTGTTGCTCTCATCTCTCATGCCTCTTGTCCCTTCATTCCTCCCCATCTAGGTTCGCTGACCACGTTGATGTGTCCTGCCGGCCGGGACATCTGGCGCCCACCGACTGGGGCTCAAGCCTTTGACTGAGGGGGAACCCCTTCCTCCTGGAAGACTTGGTCAAGAGGAGCTCACGATCGCCTCAGCAGACACCACCCGGAGACATATCCAGGAGGAAGGTGGGGATGATGCACGGTGAGTGACGCACCATGTGACAAGCAGTATCGTCACATGATTTGTTTATTTCAGGTCTCAAGGAGTCCTTCAAGACATGAGGGGCACATGTTAAGAAAAAGGACTTAAAATTTTTCTTTTCATACATAGAAGAATTGTGTCCATGGTTTCCTCTTGAAGGGACCATTGATGGCAAAAATGGCTTAGAGTAGGAGACTGTTTAAAAGATTATTATGAATCATTTGGCCCAGAAAAAAATGCCAGTTCCCACCTTTTCTTACTGGAACTTAATTAATGAAATTCTTAAAAGTTTTCGCTTTGACAATGGTACCTTACAACTTGTCAGGATTGGGGAAGAGATTATGCAAAAGACCTCTCGTCCCCCCTCTGCATGCCCATCATTAGTATAGACATAGAACCTTCTCAGTCTTCCCAGGACCCTGAGAACCTTCCTGGTCCCCCTCAAAATACGACCCTAATTAATAAGGCTCCAATGATTAAAAACCACCTTTATCCAGTTTTAAATCCCAGAGACACATTGACCCCTGGGGAGGACGCTATCTTGGAGAAGGAAGCAGCTCTCTACCATTCAGAACACCCGCGACCTCTCAGGACCGTGCCACAGCCTATAGGATTTACCAAGCGAAGGTGAAAGCACCTATGTAAAACATCTTGCCTTTGAAAATGCTAACCCAGCATGTCAGAATGTTCTTCAACCACATAAGGATAAAGGAAAACTTTCTGAAGTTATTAGACTCTGTGCAGACATGGGTGCAGCCCATGCCATGGGTCTGGCTTTAGGGACCGCCTTTACCAAGGCCTTTCACAATCCTGGCTCACGTACTTGCTTTACTTGTAAACAACCTGGCCATTTTGCATGTGAGTGTCCCACAGGCAAACAAAGCCTAGGAATAGCGTCTCCTCAAACTGGGGCTTAACCGCCCCCAGCTACCCTTTTCCATAGAAGTGGTAAAGGTCATCACTGGGCCAGTGAGTGTAGATCTAAGACAAATGCCCTCACACAGCCTATTTCTTCCTACTTCTCGGGAAACTCCCTGCGGGGCCAGCCCCCGGCCACAACATCCCCCACGACAAACACAGGAGCAATAAAGTTTGTTCCCTCCTAAACTCCCAACCTACCACAAAATCCTTCTCCACAATTGCCTCCCTCCAACTAGCCACCCCAGGCAGCACAAAATTGGACCTCTGTGCTGCCACAAATACAATATTAGACCCAATGCAAGGGCCCCAGATAATACCCAATGAAATTATGGGTCCCCCTCCATCTCATACATGTGCCCTTAATCTTGGAAGAGCCTCCACTACCATACAAGGTGTTCAGGTCTTCGTTGGCATTAATGATAATGATTTCACTGGAGAAATAAAAATACTGGCCACTGCTATTAATGGAGTTGCCGCCATCCCAGCAGGAACAAGACTTGCACAATTAATTCTCCTTCCCTTGGATTCAGGAGGCATTTCCAAAACCCAAACCTACCTCGGGGGACTGCCTTCTTGGGCTTCTCTGATGTGTATTGGGTTCAGCCCATTTCTCACAATAGACCCACCCTTACCTTACTTACTGAAGGAAAGGAATTCCAAGGAGTTCTAGATATTGGAGCTGATGCCACAATTATTTCTCAAAAATACAAGCCATCAGGTTAGCCCCTCACTCCATCCTTGACTGACCTTAAAGGGATAGGAAAATAAAAAAATCCTCTGGTCAGCTCTAGGTCTATTAGCTGCACTGATAAAGATGGTAATAAGTCAACTGTCACTCCTTTCGTTGATTCTGACCTCCCTGTTAACGTATAGGGAGGAGATATTTTGAGTTATTGGAAGTTATTCTCGCCAGTCCCAATTCCATGGTGACTCATCAAATGCTTCCTATGAATTTTGTTCCTGGTACAGGCCTGGGGATACTGAAACAAGGACTGGTGGAGGCTATACAACCCATACAAAAACAAATACATGTGGACTTGTGTATTCAGATTTTTAGTGTCAGTCCCTGACCCTCCTGTACCCCATGCAGATAAAATTATTTGGGAGACTCAGACTCCTGTGTTGGTGGATCAGTGGCCCCTTACCCAAGAAAAATTGGAGGCTGCCTCCACGTTAGTGCAGGAACAGCTTGCAGCCGGCCATGTAAAGCCCTCAACCTCATCATGGATTACTCATATTTTTATTATCAAGAAAAAATCAGGCAAGTGGTGCCTTTTACAATATTTGTGTGCCATTAATAAAGTTATGTGCCCGATGGGAGCACTACAGCCAGGCATTCCCACACCAGTGGCGATTCCAAAAAACTATTGCAAAATGGTTATTGACTTAAAAGATTGCCTTTTTACCATCTTTTTACATCCTGAGGATAGACCCTATTTTGCCTTTAGTCTCCCTCACATTAATTTTCAGGGCCCTATGCAGAGATTTCAATGGAAGGTTCTTCCCCAAGGTATGGCCAACAGCTCTAGTCTTTGCCAAAAACACGTTGCTCAAGCAGTAGACCCTGTGAGAGAGCGATGAGCACAAAATTATATTTTACATTATATGGATGATTTGTTAATTGCTGCACCTAATACCCATGACCTTAATAATTGTTACTTGGACTTTTACAAAACCTCACTACCTTGGGACTACAGATAGCTCCAGATAAGTTTCAAACACAGGATCCTTATACCTATTTGGGCCTTAAACTTCAAGATAATCAGATCCAAATTCCTAAAATACAACTATGTGTTTACCATCTTCACACACTTAATGATTTTCAAATATTACTGGGGGATATTCAATTGCTAGGAACATATTTAAAATTACCCACTTGTGTACTTTTGCCCCTTAATGATATTTTGATAGGTGATTCCCACCCCTCCTCCCCTCAAAAGCTTACTCCCGAGGCATGACATGCATTAAACCAAGCCACAGAAGCCATTGCCCAAAAGTTTGTTACACAAATTTCTTATAACCTTCCTCTGGTTCTGGTTATTTTCCACACTCCTCATACACCCACAGGAATATTTTGGCAGCGAGATCCACATTTTAAAAATAAAGGCTGCCCCTTGCTTTTGGTCCTTGTATCCACCACATCCTCCAAGGTTATTACTGTTTATCTTGCTCAGGTAGCTTCTCTTATTTTTGAAGGTCGTTTGCTTTCTCGACAACATTTTGGCAAAGACCCTGATAATATTTTAATTCCATATACTAAGGACCAAACCCTTACTACAATTTTTACTAGAGACATGGATCAATGGGGTATTGCCCTATCAGGCTTTTTGGGAACAATTCATAACCACATCCCCAATGACCCCGTTTTAAATTTTGTCCAGTTACATTCATTTATTTTTCCCAAAATTACTCAAAAGGCTCCCATTCCTCAAGAACTTACTGTCTTTACAGATGGTTCCAGTAATGGCCGTGCAGTCTTTGTTGTCAATAACAAGCCTACCACCTTTGATACTGTCTATCAGTCAGCTCAGTTTGTGGAATTGTTCACCATAACACAAGTTTTCATAAAGTTTTTTTGATAATCTTGTTAATATTTATACAGACAGTGCCTACATTGCTCTTTCTGTGCCCCTGCTGGAGATTTCACCCACCATTATGGCTTCTTCCAATTCCCCCTTTCTGTTTCACCAGCTTCAGCAGCTAATTCAGGCCAGAAAACATGCATTTTCCTTAGGACACATCATGTCACACTCTGACCTTCTGAGCCCTCTAACACAAGGTAATGCCCAAGCTGATGCAGCAACACGTTCCATCTTTCCAATTTTTGTTGGCTCCATTCAAAAGGCCATGGAGTTACAAAATCTTCACCATCTAAATTCCCAGAGCCATCGATTACTTTGGAAAATTACCAGGCAACATGCATGAGAAATAGTAAAAGCATGCCCTGGTTGCACTGTCTCCCTCCCCATTCAACACTTGGGAGTTAACCCCCGAGGATTACAGCCCAATCAGGTTTAGCAAATGGATGTTATTCATTTTCCTGAATTTTGAAAAACCAAATATATATACGTTTCTATAGATACCTTCAGCGGCTTTAGTTTTGCATCACCACATTCTGGAGAGGCTACCAAAGATGTCCTTTCTCATCTTGTTTCAGCCTTTTTCGTAATGGGTAAACCAATACATGTTAAAACAGATAAATGTCCTGCATATACCAGTGCCAAGTTTAAACAGTTTTGTGCTACCTTGCAATTTTGTCATACTACTGAAATTCCATACAACTCTCAGGGCCAAGGCATGTGGAACTTGCCCAGCTTAGCTTAAAGACTTGGCTATCCCGTCTTAAGGCTTCCGCCCTTGTATTTACCACTCCCAGGGATCGCCTTAACCATGCATTATTTGCCCTTATTTTTCTTACCTTAGACAGTGAAGGCCATTTGGCCACAGACAGACACTGGCATCCTTCGTCCAATTCTGTTCGCTCGCCTGTTATGTGGTGCAATCCCATTACAAATAAATGAAAACGCCCAGATCCTATCCTCATCAGGGGATGAGGCTCAGCTTGTGTTTTGGACCAAGAGCAAGCATCCCCAAGATGGTTACCAGAATGCCTGGTTAAACAGGTAAATTACTTACCTCAACCCAGGGACGGAGGCCCTCCCCCTGAGGACAAATTTTCCTCCATTTCAGATACAGCCAAGAATCTGTGCGAGGATCCTGCTTAAGGCACTTCTGCTGAACAGGTTTGAACACGGAGACCTTGGACCTCCAATTTCCAACATCATGGAGTACCTTTTTGCCCCCCCCGTGAATGCAAAGGAGGATTTTGGACTGAGGCTCCCACTAGTTGGACCCAGACTGCTGACTGCATGACTAAGGTGACTTACCTCCGTGCCAAGGTTGACCATAATCTCGGAGGAGTTCATCAGCCTAAATGGGTATGTGTTAACAAGCCAAAGATTATTCCCCCTAGTACAAGTAAAGCTCTCCAAAATTGTTCTGCAACTTGTACGCATACCCAGGCGATGCATGTCTCTTGTAATGTGTCAGCTTCACTTTGTGTTAATAAACAGGGAGAACAATTTTTTGAAGCCTCCCTAACTAAAACTCATGCAGCAGGGGGACCACTATTCATTATACCCCCATTCTCTTTGACCATGGAGGAGATGGCAAATACACCAAGCTACAGTCAGCTGGGTGCCAAGGCACTGTCGGAAAAGGTTCCTACTGGCCCATTAAGGCCCCTACAGGGGTCTCTGATGGTGGAGGACCCACTTATTCTGTCAAGCATCCTCAGATAATCAAACTTTTGAAACCCCAAATCCCTGAGCTCACATATCATCCCTTAATGTAGCCTAAATCCCAGTTCCCAGGTTTAGATACCAATACATTAGATATTTTGCAAACTACATTTTCCTAGCTTAATAATTCGAACCCCACCCTTGCTGGTGATTGCTGGCTCTGCATGACAGCAGGGGCAATCATGCCTATGGCAGTTCCTATTAATTCTATCATGGACAATGATAATACATGCCAACCCGGATTTCCCTTTAAAGTACAGCCTATAGGCACTTTTACATTATTTCTTTTAGGCGCGATGCAGAATAATACCTATGATACTGATGTTCGACTTACTTCCTTTGGAAATTGCTCAACAGTATAAAATTATTCCTCACCCACCCCATCTCTTTGTTCCTCCAATGGCACAGTTTTTATGTGTGGAGGAAACTCGGCCTTCCCACGCTTCCAGCGAATTGGACCATTGGTTGTGTTCTTGCTTTATTACTCCCTGATATAACTATTGTCCCAGGAGATGAACCTCTACCAATTTCTAGCCTAGACACTTTAGTCAAAAGACATAGGTGGGCAATACAGGCTTTACCACTCATTGCCAGCCTTGGAATAACAGCTGCTGTGGGCACAGGTACAGTGGCTTAGACAAGGCTATTCACTCTTACCATCGCCTGTCTCAACAACTTATAAATTATGTACAAACTTTATCAGGAACCTTTAAAGATTTGCAGGACCAAATAAATTCCCTGGCAGAAGTGTTCCTTCAAAACAGACGGGGCTTAGATTTGCTGACAGCTAACCAGGGAGGTATTTGCTTAGCCTTAGGGGAACGATGCTGCTTTTATGCCAATAAATCAGGCATAGTACGCATTAAAATTAAGCAGCTTCAAGAAGATCCAGAAAAGAGACAAAGGGAACTATTTGAAAATCCCCTCTGGATTGGGCATAATGGATTTCTACCCTACCTTCTTCCCCTATTAGTCCCTTTGTTGGGTTTACTTTTAATGGTGTCCATAGGCCCCTGCATTATAAAGAGGCTGGTACAATTTATTAAAGAACAGATTAATATTTTGGTTTCTAAGCCCATACAGGTCCACTATCATGGTTTGGAGGTGGAAGACAGCACTGCCAACATTTAAAAGAATGTTCAACCCTTCTCACAGGCTTATTAAGTTTACATCCCCACAGATCTCTCTTTCTTACAGAAAACTATAAGTAACAGCTCTGAGCAACCATCTTCTACCCTTGCAATAAGGGTTCGTTCTCCATGGGCCCTTCCGCTTGGGGGAGGACACACCCTTGGAATGAGCACGTTAGGCCATAATAACGGAGGGTCCAGGAAGGACTGCAGGAGGATGGATCCACAGATCCCCAAACACAAGACCTCTGAATGACACGCTCTGGTGCATGGCGGTTGGCATGCTATCCCCTTAAAGACGTCTCCTCCAAAAACATGCCAAAGCCAACACGAAATCTCCTAGGAAAGATGCTCGCTCAAATCAGGAGATATTCTAAGGCATTCTAGAGAAACAGAGCCACTATCACCCCCTAAATCCATGGCCTGTAAGGTATGGTCGAATATTTTATATAACAAAAGGGGAGATGTCAGGGGCTAGAAGGAAGTTCTCCTTCAAAAAATAGACTGACACAAGAAACATCCCCCTGGGACACAACCTGCCTGGGAGACATCCCACAGCCATCTATCTCCTTTTGACATCCGGCTACCATCTGTCTACCTGAAACATCCTGAGGTTATCTCACCCTGTGAAGACATCCAGCAACTGCCGATAAGAGAGCTTTCCCATCCGCAGCATATAAATACCCTCTGAGAATAATAAAAGTTTGCAGCATGATCAGAACTCCTGTCTTGCTGTCATCTCTCGTGTCTCTTGTCCCTTCATTCCTCCCCAACTAGGATCGACACCCAAGTTGATGTGTCCTGCCAGCCGGGCCATCTGACACTAACCCATACCCTCCTAGACTCTGATGACAAATCCTAATATGATGGAGAAAAATAACCCAAACAGAATAGAAATACAAGCAGTTCAGAGGAGGCATGGTGTATAGTTGCACTTGCCTTTTGCATGATATAGGGTAGGTGTTATAAATCTAGTTAATTTTTAATTGAAATAGTTCTCCATGTGTTTTTAAAGTTAACAAATATGTGAATTCCTGTCTCCCTTTCTCTGTAGCCGATTCAGCACATGTATTTTTATATGCACATATAGAATCCTACCTGGTATCAGATGTACATTCTTGTGAGGTGGCTGACTTGGAAGATACAAATTGTGAGAAGAGATCACTCCTCCTAAACGCCGTTGGAACAGAAAATTCAACCTATGGGTGAGCCTCCTAGTAGAACAACATTATACATAAATCCATGTTCAGTAAATTAAATATTTTTGCATCTCTGGATGATATATACTTCATGATGAATTTCGATTGGCATATATATTGCTACATTTTATTGCCTGGGTGTGTGTGTTGTGTGTGTGTGTGTGTGGGTATATATATATATATATATATATATATATATATATATATATATATATATACACTCTCCAAATATTTCAAAATATGAAATATATGTGTCTTACATATACTACCTAAATTCATTCATGTTCATGTATGTGGATTTATAATCAACTTTTCACAATATTATTCTCAGAAATATTCATCCACCTGAATTACATATTTGTTTTATAGTACTGAAAACTAACTTCAGTGAGTGGTGCATACAATCCTAATATTTCTACAGTAACTGACCCAGTTTAACATCAATGCAACTAGATTCCTCTTGGATATGATGTCTATGTTGAAGTTCATTTTATTCAACACTGGTACATTACTATTTGTTCAGTTTATACACATCATAGGATATATATTTCATCAACAACTTCAATAATTTATAGGATTTTGATTCACTTTCAATCATTTCCTGATTCAGAACACATGTATTCCTCCAGGTTACATGATTGTTTTTTCATGAGACTTCTTTCCAAACGCTTTTTTTTTCGATTTCCATAATCATTTTGAAGAAAAACTGACACACTCTTCATGATAAACCATAACCCTAATATTACCATTAGATGTATTTCTGGTTGGAATGAATGATTGCATATAAATATACGATTTTCTGTTTATTTTCAGATATCAATTCAATCGAATATTTAAAGTTGGAACAAGTTATAATATTTAATCACAGTATCGTCTATTCATAAATTATCTCTATGTTCATAGACACAGAGTAAATCTATTTGTAACCCCAATACTAATTTTTTCATCTTCAAAATGTTGCTCCCAGAAATGGTGGAAGAAATACTCATGTCACCTAATCTACATATACATTTTATCACAGTAATATTCTGGACACAAAAAGAAGAGGTCACACTTATGATTGTATCAAAGCCTAAATGAAAAGTGAGCATAGATTACTGAAAACATTCATGTCCAGTGTGCCTAATGCTCTCAAATGTCAATCCTATTGGTGACTACATATTTGTTTCTTCTTAAGACTATATTTTGAACCTCAACCCTGTTGCAAATGTCTAATCCTATCACTCAATTTATACTTTGCCTGATTTCCTAATGTCTCTATTGATGTCTGCTTACCTAAATATTTTCCCCAGTTCACCATTGTGACTGACCCTTCACGTGTGCTGACATTTACATTCACTCTCTACCCGATACACTATTGCTAAAGAACTTTTGGTCCAAATTCTGTACTCAGTCTTCTTCTGAAACTTATCGAATATCTTCCTAATCCTACCGACTATCCCTGTTCTAGTGGATGTTCACTTCTACATTCAATCATCCAAGGTACAAGGTCCTATGCCATTGATTATCGATTTATCTGAAACACCTGTGCAGAACGTATATCAAAGCTAAGTATCCCAATCAATAGCGCAATGCCCTTCTGGGCTTCAAATCTTACCTAGATTTTTGTTTTCATACTTATATTTCACCTATATATTCTTATAAATATCACAGGTTCCCAATACCATTATTCATCAATTAGAATAATTCCTAACCCAAATCAAACCTGTTATTAACCCTAACCATACACTGTTCCCTCAATCTAACTTTACAGAAGAGCAGGGACCAAGTTGGTCTTACAATACAGGAATGTAGAGAATCTTCCACCTGTTGTAAAACTCAAAGGTCCATGAAGAAGTGATCCCTGGAGAAGATGTAGGCAGCCATGAAGGACCTGAGAGAGCAAACGTCATCTTCCATTGCAAACAACCTGGTCAGGATGAAGGGTTGTGTCTGAATCAGCCTCTCTGTTCATAATGTAGAGAAGATGGACACAAACAGTCCTTTTTGGAGACCTGTTCCTGGGTGCCTATGGTTCATATACCATTCTAACTTGTGAAAGTGTCACAGGAAGTAGGAGAAGCCTCGATGTCATGGGACCCTTGGAAGCAACTGTTAGGACAAAGTGGTTGCCAAAGCAGTGACCTCATTCAGTTCCTGAAGGAAGTGACCTCACCTCACTTCCTTGGTCATGGAACTCTCGGTACTTGGGATCCAGGAAGCAAGGTACCAAGAGCCTGTCCCAGTCCCAGTCCCAGTGGGCTCACTTGTTTGGATTTACCAAGGACAGAGTCAGTCTTTCATGGTACCTACAGATATGAGGATGGCCAACTGCCAGGAAAACTCAGAAGAGGGGCCTTTCCTGAGAAAGCAGATAGTGGCTCACCGCTGGCTCCTGACAAGTTCACAGATTTGGTGTTTTCCGGGGAACATAAGTTGGCCCACCAGTCAGAAGACACTCTGGATAGTCACAGACATACTTTGTAGAAGGTGGTGCCTCTGTGGTTGTCGGTGTGGGTTTGTGGTTTTGTCTCATGTTCTGAGAATAGGTAGGAAAGGCGGTTTGTTTGGTTTGGAGTGAACTGTTTATAGTAAGTCGTTTGGCAAGCAAGTGTTTCTATGTCTGTGTATCCCACTATGTGCATGGTTTTAGATATTAGAAAACTGAATGCATCAATTGTTGTCTCCTGTCTAGCAGAAAGCTTCCCAGCATTCATCCTGCCGAATTTATGAATGGATTTCAGCTTGCCTGATCGATGGGCAACATGTGGTATCTTCCAAAATTCCTGCATTCTTCATGAATTCTGGCTACTCTCCAGAATAGGCTCATGGTTTTGTGTCCAAGATATGTAGCAGTTCCAAGCCCTGTGACATGGCCATGTACTGGATAGCTAAAGGGAATGTCGAGCATCTCAGAAAACTCAGATATAAGTGTGACCATGATAGTCTCAGTGGAGAAACCCTGCTTTGAGCCTTTTGCTTACCTATTGTTCTGTTGCCCTGAATGTCAGGAAGGTCTTTGCCTCAAGACATCCGTTTGTGAAGCCTGAAGAAAACAGGTTCAAATGGAAATGAATGGACATCACCTGTGGATATTTGCTTAATTCCTTTGAAAATGGAAGTGTCTGAATCAGCCTCTTGGCCCTGTGTGAGGCCGTGGCTTAGATTCTCAACCCCTGAAGAATCTAAAGAAACATCACATGTGTGCATCCAAAACAAAAATGGCCAAAAGTGCAGTTATTGTGGATGAAGTCTCTCCCCATTCTCTGTAAGGTTCCTGACCTCCATCAAGTTAGAATAGGGATCCATTGGGCCAAATCATTTCTTCAAATCCCTAAATTGCTTGAGTTTTCCCGTGACTACAATTCACATAAAGAATCCAAACTGCACAGTCAATACGCCTCAAATTGGAGAAGCAGAGAAGTATTAACAGCAGGCCTATTTGAACACTCCTGGTTCACAGGAATGGTGTCCAGGCCACCCTGAATTTAGGCAAATTAGGGGCAAGAGAGATTATTTAGGAGACTGTCTTGGGCTTCGCCCCTCGTGGAAATTTCCAGCGATAGGTTATGATGAGTGTCTATATAAAAGAACATGAGGGCCATGTGGGATTGTTTTGGTTTTAATTGTGGTTGTTAGTGTGGTGATTGGAAGAGATGACTGGGTCCACCTTGACATGAACTCTGGTGTTTTTCCCCTTAGAGACTGAGTTCTGGAACTGACCTCAGAAAAGTATTGCCATTAATTGTGTTGGGATTTTAGAAGGCCATGCATGAGAGTCGCCCTTGGAAACTGAGATCAAGGCCCAGGGTGGCTTTCAACAGAGCACTGGGAATCACAGCCAAGATATCACATAATTTTCTTCTGAAAGACTTGGCAGCCGTAGTTGAGAGTCAAAAGTCACATGGACCTCACATTGTAGAACTCAATGGGCCTGGCTTCATTTGACCTTTTGGCCATTCTTTGGGAAGCATTGCCTGTGAGATTTCTCCAGAGCTTTCATTGAAATGAGCTTCGTCAACATTAATGGTTCTGGAATGAACTGAAACTCACAGTGCCTCCACCTTCATTGTTGAAATATGGCTAGAAAAATACCATGAAATTTTTGAAATTTCCATGACCAGCTGGCACAGGAGAACCTTTGGATTTCCTGTTGCTGATCATGAGTATAACAGACACTGCCTTGATTGACTGGTTTTAATGAAAATTGTGTAAAACAGAGATGCCAATAAGTTGGAGCCTGATTATTAGTGGGCCTAGAGCAGTGGTAGGCAGGTGAGTGATAAAACATCTGTGGTGGGGCCATGTGGATCTGCCATTGGCTTCCAAATGGCTTGTGACTGACATGATGCAGCCAGCAGTCCCTTCTAAGTAAAGGCATCTTGTTATTTGGAGAGGTTTCAGGGCAATGTTCAGAATCGATTTGCTATCGTCAATGGGGCAAGCTATGTGATATAGAAGCATGGTTGGTGCATTCTCCTGCAGAAATTGAAATACCACACGTGACAGAACTCCCTCCTGCACTGTGTCCCAGTTGAACTCCGTGTATTTCATGAAGCAAATACCAAACTCCCATTGTAGCAGCAAGAAACACCATGAAAATTGGAGGATGAACAAATGGCTTCACAGTCCACACAGGGAGACACTTAGAACCCAGTGGCCACAGTTTACCTACAAAGATCAAATTCAGGACTGCTGCCTCATGTTCATTGGAAAATAAGAAACTATGTTTTACAGGTCACATAGGTGCAGACCCAGCTTTGATGATCTCACTACAAAGGAAGCTAAAGCTCCTGATAACAACATATGTTTCAAGTGACCAAACTCAGAGGCAAATTCTCAAGAAGTCTTTAGGCCAGCAGAGCTCCATGTTTGTGGAGTGTTCACCCTGTCCCTTACTTTTGGAAACTCCTCTACCACCTCCAAGGTAGTGAACTCCTTAGCATATTCCATTCCAGATAAGTATTCACTGATTTTCTAACTCTTCTCCTCTAATTATGTCTTACTTGGGGCGAAGATAATGTCAAGCCATTGTTCTGGAGGAGTGGGAAGATTTTGTGTAGCACATATTTGCATACACATTGGATTCATTTTCCAATTTTCCATTCGAAATACTGAATCCCTGACTCTAACCCCTACCCTACTAGACTCTGACTACTAATCGTAATATGATAGAGAATAAAAACTCAAACAGAATAGAAATACAAGCAGTTCAGAGGAGGCATGGTGTATAGTTGGAATTGCCTTTTGCATTATATAGGTTAGAAGTTATAAATCTAGTCAATTTTTTGTTGAAATAGTTCTCCGTGTGTTTTGAAAGTTAACAAATATGTAAATTCCTGTCTCCCTTTCTCTGTAGCCTATTCAGCACATGTAATTTTATATGCACATATAGAATCGTACCTGGTATCACACGTACATTTTTGTGAGGTGACTGACTTGGCAAATACAAATTTTGAGAAGAGATCACTCCTCCTAAATGCTGTTGGAACTGAAAATTCAAACTATGGGTAAGCCTCCTAGTTGAACAACATTATACATAAATCCATGTTAAGTATATGAATATTTTTGGGTCTGTGGATGATATGTATTTCATGATGAATTTCAATTGACATATATATTGCTAGTTTTTAATGTCTGTGTGTGTGTGTGTGTATATGTATATATATATATATATATATATATATATATATATATATATATATATACTCTCCGGATTTTTCAAAATATGAAATATTTGTGTCTTATTATGCACTCCCTAAATTCATTCATATTCATGTATGTGGATTTATAATCCACTTTTTAAAAAATTAATCTCAGAAATATTCATCCACCTGAAATACATATTTTTTCCTAGTACTGAAACAGTTTTCAGTAAATGGTGCATCCATATCCTAATATTTCGGCATTGCAAGATGACTGTGAAGACAGTGTATCACACCCAGTGTACCCTGCCACTGCGCAGGTGAATAACGAGTTAGAACGATGAAAAACTATCTTGTTAGGATCTTACAGGAAAATGGGTGTTTACCGAAATCTAGAAGAATGATTTCCACCACCGAGGTCCGGTAATTGAGTCTCAAACACAAGCCACTTGTGCAACCGGAGATCCATTCTGATTTATCCGCGTGACCTGCCCCGTGTCTACAAATGGTGAGGCACCACCGAGAAGCGACCAGCAAGCAGGGAGAAACGTTGCTGCAGATTCTGTGGAATCCTGCTGGCTGAGCATCCACTCAGCCCCCAGCTGAATTTGGGATTTCATACGGGAAAGTTAGCAGTACATTTCTATCCCCCAAAGTGGAAACTCCACAAAGGAAACCAGCAGCCACCATCTTGGAGAGCTGAAGTAACCACCACCACTCCCAGACAGATTGCAACAATAAAACAGGTGTGTGTTTCTCAGCTCATCTCACATACAGAGGAAAATTCGCATAAAATCTCTCCTAGGCTTTTGGGGGAGGGATAATCAGAGCAAGTCTGCATAAAGACTGGGGGAAAACTAGAGGCACCTGACCTTCATCTCCCCTTCCCATCAGCGGCAAAAATGAAACTTGTCTAGCCAGTGCGGGGCGAGGGGCAAGCGGAAAATATTAAAACAATAGAGTTCCAGGGTTCACAATAGACACCCTCCCCACCCAACAAACGGCAGACCCGGAGAACAGTTTGAGCTGCCGAGAAGCATCACTCAGGAGAAATCTGGTCTAGCAGGAGAAATCAGGACTAGCAGGATAAACCAGGGGACTAGAGGCCAGGCCCTCCTGACTGGGTGGCTGGAGAACGCCAGACCGCTGCCAGTGTGACTGGGCAACTGGAGACCACCTTCCTGCCGGTGCCAGCCCACCTGCTGACGGCATGTCTTGATGGCTGGAGAACGCTCGCCTGCCGACGACCGAACGCGCAACTGTGTGGCTAGAGATCACCCACCCGCCAGCGACAGCCCATCCGCTGCCCGCGCTACTGGGTGGCTGGAGACTGCCGGCATGCCAGCGACCGGGAGCTGAAACCAACAAGAGACAATCCAGTCCACCCCCCCAATTCGGACACTCCGGCAAGGAGCCTGGGGCCCACCACAGCAGAGAGGTGACATCACTGGAGCTCGGCTGTCAGAATTCCTTAACAGCGAAATCCACTTAAGCAGGCATAGTCTAGCAACACAAAGGAGAGAAAACAGAGATATATAAACCCATAACAAATCTATAGAAGAGAGCAGAAACACAGCAATCAAATAGAGCCAGAAAATAACATGAACATCATGAAAAAACAAGGGGAAAAAAAGGTATAGAAACAATGAAGGACAACTTAATACTACAGGAGAACCTAGAAGCATCAGAAACAGGGATAGGGAAAAAACTTAAGTCATACCTAACTCAGATGGAAAGGAATAATAGAGAAGACATGAGGCAGCAAGTCCAAGAAATAAAAGTATATTTTGAAAATGAATTAAACAACCAAATTCAAATGGCAAAGAACAAGGTTTACCAGGAGATAGAGATCTTTTAAAAAATCATACAGTAATTCTAGAAATGCAGGAAACTATAAACCAAATTAAAAACTCAAACAAGAATATTTCAAATAGACTAGATCAAGTAGAAGTCAGAACATCAGATAATGAAGACAAAGTTTGTCAACTTGAAAAGAATATAGTCAACACAAAAAACATGCTTAAATCCCATGAGCAACTATTCAAGAGATATGGGATGTCATAAAAAAACCAAAATTGGGAGTCATCGGGATAGAAGAAGGCATAGAGATTCAAACCAAAGGAATGGACAACATATTAAATGAAATAATTCTAGAAAACATCCCAGAGATGAAAGATGGAATGGATTGCCATATCCTGGAAGCCTACAGGACCTCAAACATTCAAAACCATAATAGACAAACTCCAAGACATATAATTATGAAGATAGCCAACATACAGAACAAGGAGAGAATATTAAAAGCTACGAGAGAAAGTAGGCAGATAACATTCAGGGGTAAACCAATTAGGTTAACAATTGATTTTTCATCACAGACTTTGAAAGCGAGAAGATCTTTGAACAATGTATTTCAAACACTGAAAAATAATGGATTCCAACCAAGAATACTGTATCCAACAAAATTAAGCTTCAGATTTGACAATGAAATTAAGTCTTTCTTGATAAACAAAAGCTAAAAGAATTCGCAGACAGAACACCAGCACTGCAAAGCATTTTGAGCAAAATACTACAAGAAGAGGAATTGAAAAATAGTGCCCAAAACTAACAGTGGGAGGTATCTCAGTAAAGGGGTAAGAAAATAACCAAAAAGTAAAAACTACCCAAATTAAAATAAATAAATAAATAAACATGACTGGAAGTATAAATCATATTTCAATTGTAACCTTAAATGTTAAAAATCTAAACTCACCAATCAAGAGACATAGCCTAGTAACCTGGATCAAAAAAATAAATCCAACAAAATGCTGCCTTCAGGAGACTCTTTTGATAGGTAAAGACATACACAGGCTGAAAGTGAAAGGTTGGGAAAAATCTTACCACTCACATGGCCCTCGGAAGCAAGCAGGAGTGGCCATACTCATATCATATAAAATCAACTTCAAACCTACGTTAATCAAAAGGGATAAAGTAGGACACTATATATTGTTAAAAGGAACCATCCACCAACAAGACATAACAATTATCAATTGGTATGCACCAAACAATTGAGCTGCAACGCTTATAAAACAAACTCGCCTCAAGTTCAAGAGTCAAATAGACTACAACACAATAATTATGGGTGACTTCAACACACCGCTCTCGCCATTAGACAGATCCTCTATAAAAAACTGAATAAAGAAACTATAGAATTCAACAGCACAATCAATAACCTTGACTTAACCGACATATATAGAATATATCAACCATCATCAAGTGGATACACTTTATTCTCAGCAGCACATGGATCCTACTCCAAGTTAGACCATATATTATGCCATTGGGCAACTCTTAGTAAATATAAAGGCGTGGAGATAATACCATGCACCATATCTGATCATAATGGAATGAAACTGGAAATCAATGAGAATAGAAGGAAGGAAAAATCCTACATCACATGTAAAATGAACAATATTCTACTGAATGATCAATGGGTTACAGAAGACATAAAGGAGGAGATAAAAAAATTCTTAGAATCAAATGACAATACAGACACAACATACTGGAATCTATGGGACACAAAGAAGGCAGTTTTAAGAGGGAAATTCATTTCTTGGAGTTCTTTCTTCAAAAAAAGAATAAAACAACAAATAAATAAACTCACAGTACACATCAAAAACCTAGAAAAGGAAGAGCAAAACAACAGCAAATGTAGAAGAAGACAAGAAATAATTAAAATTGGAGCAGAAATCAACGAAACTGAAACAAACAAAAAAAAAAACATTGAAAAAATTGATAAAACTAAAAGTTGATTCTTTGAAAAAATAAATAAGATTTACAGGCCCTTAGCCATGCTAAGGATGAGAAGAAGAGAGGGAACTCAAATTACTAACATACGGAATGAAAAAGGCAATATCACAACAGACAGTACACAAATACAGAAGATAATTAGAAAGTATTTTGAAATCCTATATTCCAATAAAATAGAAGATAGTTATAATATTGATAAATTTCTTAAGTCATACGATCTGCCCATATTCAGTCAAGAAGACACACACAATTTTAACAGACCAAAAACAAAGAAAGAAATGGAAGAAGCCATCAAAAGACTACCAATCAAAAAAAGCCCTGTACCTGATGGGTATACAGCAGAGTTCAACAAAACCTTCGAAGAAGAATTAATACCAATACTATTCAAGCTATATCAAGAAATGGAATAATAAGGAGCTCTTCCAAATTCATTCTCGGAGTCCAAAATCACCCTGATCCCAAAACCAGACAAAGACACTTCAAAAAAGAAAACTACAGACCAATATCTCTAATGAAGTTGGATGCAAAAATTCTCAATAAAATCCGTGTGAATTGAATACAAAAACATATCAAAATAGTTGTGCACCATGATCAAGTAGGATTCATCCCTGGAATGCAAGGCTGGTTCAATATACGGAAATCAATAAATGCTATTCACCACATCAATAGACTTAAGGACAAGAACCATATGATCATCTCGATAGATGTAGTAAAACATTCAACAAAGTTCAGCATCCCTTTATGTTCGAAACACTAGAAAAACTAGGGATAACAGGAACTTACCTCAACATTGTAAAAGCTATATATGCTAAACCTCAGGCTAGGATCATCCTAAATGGAGAAAACTGAAGGCATTCCCTCTGAAATCTGGAACAAGACAGGGATGCCCTCTATCACCACTTCTATTCAATTTAGTTCTTGAAATACTAGCCAGAGCAATTAGACAGACAAAAGAAATTAAAGGCATAAAAATAGGAAAAGAAGAACTTGAATTATCGCTATTTGTGGATGACATGGTAATATATTTAACAGACCCAAAAGGGTCTACAAAGAAACTGCTAGAGTTAATAAATGAAGGATATAAAACCAACACGCATAAATCAAAGGCATTTCTGTATATCAGCAACAAAACTTCTGAAATGGAAATGAGGAAAACCACTCCATTCAAAATATCCTCAAAGAAAATAAGATACTTGGAAATCAACCTAACAAAAGAGGTGAAAACCACAGAACCCTAAAGAGACAGATAGAAAAAGATCTTAGAAGATGGAAAAATGTACCCTGTTCATGGATAGGCAGAACTAAATTCATCAAAATGGCAAAATTACCCAAAGTTCTCTACATGTTTAAAGCAATGCCAATCAAAATCCCAACGGCATTTCTTGTAGAAATGATAAAGCAATCATGAAATTCATATGGAAAAACAAAAGACACAGAATAGCAAAAGGAATTCTAAGCAGGAAGTGTGAATCGGGAGGTATAGCGATACTAGAGTTCAAACTTTACTACAAAGCAAGAGTAACAAAAACAGTGTGGTACTGGTACCAAAACAGGCAGGTGGACCAATGGTATAGAATGGAGGACAGAGAAACCAATCCACAAAATTACAACTTTCTTATATTTGATAAAGTGGCTATAAACATGCAATGGATGAAGGATAGCATCTTCAACAAATGGTGCAGGGAAAATTAGAAATCCATGTGCAACAAAATGAAACTGAATCCCGTTCTCTCACCATGCACAAAAGTTAACTCAAAATAGATCAAGGAGCTAGATATCAAATCAGAGACACTGTGTCTCATAGAAGAAAAAGTTGGCTATGATCTATATACTGTGGGGTCGGGCTCCAAATTCTTTAATAAGACATCAATAGCCCAAGAGTTAATAACAAGAATAAACAAATGGGACTTACTTAAACTAAAAAGTTTTTTCTCAAGAAGAGAAACAATAAGAGAGGTAAATAGAGAGCCTACATCCTGGGAACAAATTTTTACCCCTCACACTTCAGATAGAGCCCTAATATCCAAAATATACAAAGAACTCAAAATATTAAACAATAAGATAACAAATAACCCAATCAACAAATGGGCCAAGGACCTAAACAGACACTTCACAGAGGAGGACATACAATCAATCAACAAGTACATGAAAAAATGCTCACCATCTCTAGCAGTCTGAGAAATGCAAATCAAAACCACCCTAAGATACCATCTGACTCCAGTAAGATCAGCAGCCATTATGAAGTTAAACAACAATAAGTGTTGGCGAGGATTTGGGGAAAAGGATACACTTGTACACTGCTGGTGGGACTGCAAATTGGTGAGGCCAATTTTGAAAGAAGTATGGATATTCCTGGAAAAGCTGGAAATGGATCCACCATTTGACCCAGCTATCACCCTTCTTGGAATGTTCTCTCAGGATCTTAAAATAGCGTACTATAGGGATACTGCCACATCAATGATCATAGCAGCACAATTCACAATAGCTAGACTGTGGAACCAACTTAGATGCCCTTCAATAGATTAATAGATAAAAAAAATGTTGCATCTATACACAATGGAGTATTACACAGCACAAAAAATGACAAAATCATAGAATTTGCAGGGAAATGGATGGCATTAGAGCATATTATGCTAAGCGAAGCTAACCAATCCTTAAAAAACAAATGCCAAATGTCTTCTCTGTTATAAAGAGAGCAAATAAGAACAGAACAGGGAGGAAGAGCATGAGGAAAAGATTAACATTAAACAAAGACGAATGGGGGGAGAGAAAGGGAGAGAAAAGGGAAAGCTTATGAAAATTGTAGGAAACTCTCAATGTTACACAAAATTGCATATAAGATGTTGTGAGGGGAAGTGAGGGGGAAACAATAGAGAGAATTGAACAATAGCAGATGAGGTAGAGAGGGAAGATGGGAGGGGAGGAGAGGGTGGATAGTAGGGGATAGGAAAGGTAGCAGAATACAACAGTCACTAATATGCCATTATGTAAAAATGTGAATGTGTAACCGATGTGATTCTACAATTCGTATTTGGGGAAAAAATGGGAGTTCATAACCCAATTGAGTCAAATGTATGAAAGATGATATATCTTGAGCTTTGTAATGTTTTGAACAACCAATAAAAATAAATAAATAAATAAAGGTTTAAAATTTAGTGGGAAGAAATCAGCTAAAAATGGGTTCAGATGTATTCATTTTGTTATACAGAAACTTTGTTTTGTGAATATCACAAATTTATTTTACCAGAAAATGCACATAAATTGAGATTAAAGGATAATTCACCTAACTTCATGAAAAATTTATAGCATTTTCTACACTTTTCATATTTCATTTTTTTCGTGAATATTTTGTCATGGACAAGGTCTAGTCTTAGGCTATTCTTCCAGAATACTACCTCATCTGACAAGTTCGTACAATGTGTTGGATTGTTCTTTTCATCTTTTATTTAATAGTTTCTAGCTGATAATGTGTATTTTTTCTTATCTTTATTTGGACATACAAACCTAACTATATCTTTGCATTTTATGTTTTACTGGGGAAGAGACTCATCAAAAGCTCTTTGTTATATGTATCAACAATCAAACATCTAGAGCATACAATTATTCTTAATTTTGCATGAAAATAAATTTGTACCATTTTTCTTATAAAGATGTAGTATTATTAATAATGTCCCTACTGTAATAAGTAACTACTTACAAGAAGAATTAAACAATTGACTTTATATCAATTTTGAACATGAAAAGTACTAAAATAAGTATTTGGCAATTAATACACAATTGATAGAAATTGAAATCACAAGAAAGCCATTTAAAATGTCAGTGCATATGGTCCTTAAATAATAGGTTGTTCAAATAAAATTTCTCTAATTCATAAGAGTTAATATGCCACATTACAGCTTAATGTGATATAAAACTTTAAATTATCAGTATTGATAAATAAGAATGATACCTGTTTACTTAAATATGTTTATTTGATTTTCACTGTAAGATGTTAATTATGGAAGAATTGAGAATTAAGAAAGACTTGGTCTATATTATTTCTAACAGGAAAATCAAAGTACTTTTAAATATATATATATATATATATATATATATATATATATATATATATATATATAATATGTAATGCATATGCATGAATATAGATACATATGTATAATAAATGTATTGTAATATATCTATCAGGTGATTATAATTTTTAAATTTTCTCAAGAAAAAGAATGACTATAAAAAACAGTCTTAAATTTAAATTTCATAGCATACTACTGTTTGTAATGACATGAGAGAAAAATAGATATGGAGGGGAAACCAAAAAGGAAGGGAGAGAAGGGGGAAAATGAGGAAGAAAGTGAGTAAAGAAGAGGGACATGAGTGTATGATGTTAAGATAGAAGTGGAGGGGCTGGGTTTGTGGCTCAGAGGTAACATGCTTATCTAGCATGTGTGAGGCACATGGTTCTATTCTCAGAACCACATACAAATAAACAAAATGAAGGTCAATCAACAACTGAAAAAATAAAAAAAGAAAAAAGAAGAAATATTACGAAAATTCCAAGCTTTGATGAATGTTAAATAAAAAAAAATATGTTACATAGCCTTATGTAATTTCTAGACTATCCAAAATAGTCACTAAATGTTAGATTATTAGTGCTATAACTAAAAATCCATTGATCTTTCCTCTACATTCTGTGGCATGCTAGTGCTAAAATAAATTGTATTATTAATTCCCCCCCAAATCCTAATATTTCTACAGTAACTGACCCAGTTGAACATCAATGCAAGTAGACTCTATGAGACATGATGTGTATTTTGACGTTCATTTTTATTCAACACTGGTACATTACTATCTTCAGTTTATGCACATCATAGCATATATGTTTCATCAAAATTTCTCAAGTTTATAGGCATTTGTTTCACTTTCAATCACTTCCTGCTTGAGAACACATGTATTCCTCCATGTTTCATAACTGCTCTTTTCATGAGACTTCTTCCCAAAAACATTATTTTCGATTTCCATTATCACATTTGAAGCAAAACGCACAAACCCGTCACAATAAACCATAACACTAATATTACCATTAGATGTATAACTGGTTGGAATGAATGGTTGTATATCAATATAAGATTTCTTACTTAGTTTCAGATATCAATTCAATCCATTATTTAAAGTGGAACCAGTTATATGATTTATTCACAGTACAGTCTATTCACGAATTATCTCTATATTCATAGACACAGGTACACCTCTTTGTACCCCCAATACTAATTTATACGTCCTCAATATATAGCTCCCAGAAATGGTGGAAGAAATACCCATGTCACCTGATCTCCATATACATTTTATCACAGAAATATTCTGGACACAAAAAGCAAAGGTCACACTTATGATTGTACAAAACCTAAATGGAAAGTGAACATGGATTACTAAAAACATCCATGTCCAGGTTGCCTAATGCTCTCAAATGAAAATCCTATTGGTGACTACATATTTGTTTCTTCCAAAGATTATATATTCAAACTCAAACATGTTGAAAATGTCTAATCCTGTCACTCACTTTATACTTTGCCTGATTTTGTAATGTCTCTATTGATATCTGCTTTCCTACATATTTTCCCCAGTTAATCATTGTGACTTCCTCATCACATGTGCTGATATTTACATTCACTCTCTTAGCGATACCCTAGTTCTAAAGAACTTTTGTTCCAAATCCTACACTCATTCTTCTTCCTAAACCAACCGACTATCTTCCTAATCCTACCGACTATCACTTTTTGACTGGATGTTCTCTTCTACATTCAATCATCCAAGGTGAAAGGTCCTATGCCATTGTATATCGATTTATCTGAAACATCTGTGCAGAATGTAATTCAATGCTAAGTATCCCAATCAAGGGACAAATGAAGTTCTGGGCTTCAAATCTTACTTAGATTTCTGTTTTCGTACATATATTTCACCTCTATATTCTTATAAATATCACAGGTTCCCAATACCATTATTCATCCAGCAGAATGGTTCCTAACCCATATCGAACATGTTAATAACACTAATCATACACTGTTCCCTCAATCTAACTTTACTGAGGAGCAGCGACAGTGTTGGTCTTACAATACAGGAATGTATGGGATCTTCCACCTGCTGAGAACATCAAAGGTACATGCAGAAATGATCTCTGGAGAAGATGTAGGCAGCTATGAAGGACCTGAGAGAGCAAAAGACATCTCCATGGCAAAGAACCTGGTAGGATGAAGGAATGTGTCTGAATCAGCCTCACTCTTCTTAATGTAGAGTAGACCAAACCAGGCCTGTGTGGAAAGCTCTTCCCAGGTGCGTATGGTTGATATACCATTCTAACATATGAAAGTGTCACAGGAAGTAGGGGCAGCCTCCATCTCATGGGACCCTTGGAAGCAACTGTTAGGACAAAGTGGTTGCCAAGGCAGTTACCTCATTCAGTTCCTGAAAGATGTGACCACACCTCACTTCCTTGATGATGAAAGTCTCTGAACTTGGGATCCAGGAAGCCAGGCACTCAGAGCCATTACCAATCCCAGTCCCAGTGGTCTCACTTGTTTGAATTTACCAAAGACAGAGTCAGTCTTTCTTCTTACCTGTTAAGGTCTGTAAACAAGTCAGATTGGCACCTGTTATTTTGCCAGAGAAATGTTAGAGTCTGTAAAAAAAGTCTGGATGGCGCCTGGCAAAATGCCAGAGGGAGTGGTTTGTGAAGTAACAAAAGCGAGCCATTAAGTGTGGAGATTCCTTATTGTTTGACTGCTGTATCTATTTCATGCTAATTAGATAGGCTGTGTAAAATGTATAAATACCGCTCTTATTCAACAATAATTGGCTTCCACTCCTGCTGCATCAGTCTACCCAAGTTGTTCGTCACCCCCCCGGTTATTTTGCCCAGCCAGCCGGGCTGCGGCACTTACCTACAGATGTGAGGATGGCCAAATGCCAGGGAAGCTCTGAAGATAATTCTTTTCTGATAAAGCAGGTATTGGCTCACTGCTGACTCCTGACTACTTCACAGAGTTAGCAAAGGAAAGCAGATTTGAGACAGGACAAGCAATTTTGGGGAACATAGTATGGCCCACCAGTCAGAGGACACTCTGGATAGTCACAGACCAACTTGGAGGAAAGAGTTGCCTTTGTGGGTGTGGTTGTGGGTTTGTGTATTCCACTGTGTCTGTGGTTATAGACATTAGAAAAGAGAATGCATCAATGGAATTGTTCTGTCTAGTAGAAAGCTTCTCAGCATTCATCCTGCCAAATTTATGAATGGACTACGGCTTTCCTTATGAATGGGCAACACCTGCTATCTTCCTAAGTTCCTGTTTTCTTCCTGAATTCTGGCCACTCTCAAGAATAGGCGCATGGTTTTGTGTAAAAGATATCTACCACCTCCAAACTCTATAACATGGCCTTGTACTGGATAGCTGAAGGGAATGGAGAGGAACTCAGAAAACTCAGATATCAGTGTGACCAGTAAAGTGTCAGTGGAGAAACACTGATTTGGGCCTTTTGTTTACCTATTGTTCCGTTGCCCTGAATGTCTGGAAGGTCTTTGCCTCAGTCCACCCCTTTGTGAAACCTGAAGAAAACAGTTGTCTAATGGAAAATAATGAGCATCACCTGTGGCTCTTTGCTTAATTGCCGTGGAAAGGGATGTGTCTGAATCAGCCTCTTGGCCCTGTGTGAGGCTGTGACTTAGATTCTCACCACCTGATGAATCTAAGGAAAGATCTCATGTGTGCATCCAAAACCAAAATGGAAAAAGAGCAGTCTTGTGGATGAAGTCTCTCGCCTTCCTCTGTAAGGTTCCTGACTTCCATCAAGTGAGAATAGGTATCTTTGGTTCAAAAAGTTTTTCAAAGCCCTGCAGAGGCAAGCCCATAGGTGCTTGAATTTTCTCATAACTCCAATTCACATAAAGAATCTAAACCCCACAGACATAAGGCTCAAATTGGAGAAGCAGAGCAGTATTAATGGCAGGCCTAATTGATCACTCCTTGTTCACAGATAGGTTGTCAAGCCACCCTGACATTAGACAAATGAGGGTAGGGAGCATATTTTGGATACTGTCTTCAGCTGCACCCCTCATGGAAACTTCCAGCCAGAGGTTATGATGAGTGTCTATGTGGAAGTAGTTGAGAGCCATGTGGGAGTGTTTTGGTTTTAATTGTGGTCATTTGTTTGGCTGATGGAAGAGATGACTGGGTCCACCTTGGCTTGAACTCTGGTGTGAGTCTTCTTAGAGACTGAGTTCTGGAAATGACTGCAGAGATGTATTGCCATGAATTGTGTTGGGATTTTTGGAGGCCACACATGGTAGTGGCCTTTGGAAACTGAGATCTAGGCCCGGGGGGCTTCCCACAGAGCACTGGGAATCTGAGCCAGAATATCACATGATTTTATTCTGAAAGACTTGACAGCCATAGTTGAGAGTAAAAACACACATGGACCTCACATTGTAGACCTCAATGGGCCTGGCTTCATTTGATCTTTTGGCCACTCTTTGGGAAATCTTGCCTGTGAGAGTTCTCCAGATCTTTCATTGAAATGGGCTTTCTCACCTTTTAATGTTTCCAGAATGAATTAAATCCCACAGTGCCTCCAACCTCATCCTTGAAAAATGGCTAGATAAACATCATAAAAATTTGAAATTCCCATCACCAGGTGACACTGGATACACTTTGGATTTCCTGTTGCTCATCATGAGTGTACCAGACAGTGCCTTGATTGACTGGGTTTCATGAAAATGGTGTAGAACAATGATGCAAATAAGTTAAAGTCTGCTGAGTAGTGGGCCTAGAGCAGTGTTTTGCAGGTCTGTGATAAAACTTCTGTGGTGGGGTCATGTGGATCTGCCAAAAGGCTTGTAACTGACATGGTGCAGCCAGCAGACCCTTGTATGTAAAGGCATCTTGTTGAATGGAGAGGTTTCAGGGCAATGTTCAGAATCAGGTTGCTATGGTCAAGGGGGCAAGCTATGTGGGATAGAAGCCTGGTTGGTGCATTCTCCTGCAGACCCTGACGCACAACACGTGACAGATCTCCCTCCAGCACTGTGACCCAGTTGAATTCCTTGTATTTCCTGAAGCCAATACCAAACTCCCAGTGCAGCAGCAAGGACACCATGAAAAGTGGAGGATGACCAAATGGCTTCACAGTCCACACGGGGCCACACTTAGCCTTCAGTGGCAAGAGTTTACTTACAAAGAGAGAATTTAGCCTTGCTGCCTCACGTTCTTTGGAAAATAAGAAACCATGTTCTGCAGGTCACATAGATGGAGACCCAGCTTTGGTGGTCTCACTAGAAAGGAAGCCATAGGTCCTGACTACAACATATACTTCAAGTGGCCAACCTCAGAGGCAGGTTCTCCAGAAGTCTTTAGGCTGGCAGATCTCCATATTTGTGCAGTATTTACCCTGTCTCTTACTTTTGGAAACTCCTCTACCACCTCCAATATTGTGAACTCGTAACCATGTTCCATTCCTGATATGTATTCACAGATTTTCTAAATCTTCTTCTTTTATTTTGTCTTACTTGGGGCAAAGATAGTGTCAAGGTATTGTTGTGAATGAGAGTAGGAAGATTTTGTGTAGCACATATTTGCATACACATTTGATTCATTTTCCTATTTTACATTCAAAATACTGAATCCCTGACACTAACCCATACCCTACTAGACTCTGACTACTAACCCTAATATGGTGGAGAGAAATAATGCAAACAGAAGTGAAATACAAACAGTTCAGAGGAGGCATGGTGTATAGTTGGATTTGCCTTTTGCATGATAAAGTGTAGGTGTTATAAATCTAGTCAATTTTTAATTAAAATAGTTCACCATGGGTTTTTGTAGTTAACAAATACGTGAATTCCTGTCTCCCTTTCTCTGTAGCCTATTCAGCACATGTATTTTTATATGCCCTTTCTCTGTAGCCTATTCAGCACATGTATTTTTATATGCACATATAGAATCCTACCTGGTATCACACGTACATTTTTGTGACTTGGCTGACTTGGAGATACAAATTGTGAGAAAAGATCACTCCTCCTAAAAGCAGTTGGAACTGAAAATTCAACCTATGTGTGAGCTTCCTAGGAGAACAACATTGTACATAAATCCATGCTCAGTAAAATAAATTATTTTGCATCTGTGGATGTTATATATTTCATGATGAATATTGATTGGCTTATATATTGGTACTTTTTAATATCTCTGTGTGGGTTTTGGGTGTGTGTTTATATATATATATATATATATATATATATATATATATATATATATACACACTCTCAAGATTTTTCAAAATATGAAATATATGTGTCTTATATACACTACCGAAATTCATTCATGTTCATGTATGTGGATTTATAATAAAAATTTCACAAGATTATTCTCAGAAGTATTCATTTACCTGAACTACATATTTGTTTTCTAGTACTTAAAACTAACTTCAGTGAATGTGCATACAAATACTAATATTTCTACAGTAATTGACCCAGTTTAACATCAATGCAATTAGATTCCAATGGGACATGGTGTGTATTTTGATGTTCATTTTTATTCAACATTGGTTCGTTAATATTTCTTCAGTTCATGCACATCATAGGATATATATTTCATCCACAAATTCACAAATTTATAGGCATTTGTTTCTCTTTCAATCACTTACTGCTTCAGAACACATGTATTCCTCCAGGTTTCTTGACTGGTCTTTTAATGAGACTTCTTTCCAAACACATTATTTTCGATTTCTATAATCACTTTTGAAGCAAATCTCACACAATCTTTATAATAAAACATAACGCAATTATACAATTAGATGTGTAACTGGTTGGAATGAATGATTGTATATCAATATAAGTTTTTGTGTATATTTTCAATTCAATCCATTATTTAAAGTGGAAACAGTTATATTATTTATTCACAGTATTGTCAATTCATGCATTAATTCTATATTCATAGACACAGAGTACAAATCTTTGTACCGCCAATAATAATTTATACATCTTCAAAATATTGCTCTCAGAAATGGTATAAGAAATACTTATGTCACCCAATCTACATATACATTTTATCACAGTAATATTCTGGACCCAAAATGCAAAGGTCAAACATATGATTGTACCAAAGCCTAAATTGAAAGTGAGCATGGATTACTAAAAACATCCATGTACATGTTGCCTAATGTTCTCAAATGTCAATCCTATTTGTGACAACATATTTTTTTCTTCCTTAGATTATATATTCAAACTCAACCCTGTTGAAAATATCTAATCCTATCACTCACTTTATACTTTTCCTGATTTCTTAATGTCTCTATTGATATCTGCTTACCGACATATTTTCCCCAGTTCATCATTGTGACTGACTCTTCACATGTGCTCACATTTAAATTCACTCTCTATCCGAAACCCTATTGCTGGAGAACTTTTGTCCAAAACCTATACTCACTCTTCTTTCTGAAACTGAATATCTTTCTAATAATTTCAACTATCCCTTTTTGACTAGAAGTTCTCTTCAACATTCCATCATCCAACGTACAAGGTCCTATGCCATTGTACTGAATTTATCTGAGACATCTCTGCAGAAAATAATTCAAATCTAAGTATCCCAATCAAGGGCCCAATGCCCTTCTGGGCTTCAAATCTTACCTACATTTCTGTTTTCATACTAATATTTCACCTATATTTTCTTGTAAATATTGCAGCTTCCCAATCATTCCTGCAGAATGATTCCTAATTCATATCGAACATGTTATTAATCCTAACCATACACTGTTCCCTCAATCTAACTTTACAGAAGATTAGAGACAGAGTTGGTCTTTCAATATAGGAATGTAGCAGATCTTCCACATGCTAAGATCCTCAAAGGTCCATACAGAAATGATCCCTGGAGAAGATGTATGCAGCTATGAAGGACCTGAGAGAGAAAAAGTCATCTCCATGTAATGGCTCACCGCTGGCTCCTAATAACCTCACAGAGTTGGCCAAGGAGACCAGGTCTGAGACAGGACAGGCCATTTCTGGGAACATAATATGGCCCACCAGTAAGAGGACACTCCGGATAGTCACAGACCTACTTGGGGGAAGGAGGTGCCTTTTTGGGTTGGGTGTGAGTTTGTGGTCTTGTCTCATTTTCTGAGAATAGGTAGGAAAGGCAGTATGTTCATTTTGGAGTGGATGGTTTCTAGAAAGTCGTTTGACAAGGAGTGTGTTTCTATGTCTGGGTATCCCACTGTGTTCGTGGATGAAGACATTAGAAAGAGCATGCATCAATGGATGTGTTCTGTCTAGTAGAAAGCTTCCCAGCATTCATCCTTCCCAATTTATAGATGGACTTGGCTTGCCTTCTGGATGGGCAACACCTACTGTCTTCCTAAGTTCCTGTTTTCTGCCTGAATTCTGGCCACTAACCATAATAGGCTCATGGTTATGTGTCCAAGATATGTACCACCTCCAAGCTCTGGGACATGGCCATGTACAGGATAGCTGAAGGGAATTGGAGCATCTCAGAAAACTCAGATATCAATGTGACCAGTAAAGTCTCTGTGGAGAAACCCTGCTTTGGGCCTTTTGCATACCTATTCTTCTGTTGCACTGAATCACAGGAAGGTCTTTGATTAGGCCACGCCTTTGTGAAGCCTGAAGAAAACAGTTTTCAAATGGAAATGAATGGGCATCACCTGGGGCTCTTTGCTTAATTGTTTGGAAAGGGATGTGTCTGAATTGGCCACTTGGCCCTGTGTGAGGCTGTGGCTTAGATACTCAGCACCTAATGGACCTAAAGAAAGATCCCATGTGTGCACCCAAATCCAAAATGTCCAAAAAGCATTTATTGTGGACTACGTCTCTCGCCTTCCTCTGTAAGGTTCCTGATCTCCATCAAGTGAGAATAGGGATCCTTTGCATCAAATGAGTACTTCAAAGCCTTACAGAGTCTAGCCCACTGGTGCTTGTGATTACTCATGACTCCAGTTCACATAAAGAATCTAAATCCCACAGTCAGTAAGCCTCAAATTGTAATTGTGGAGCAGTATTAAAGGCAGGGCTCTATGATCATTCCGTGTTCAAAGGAAGGGTGTCCAGGCAACCCTGACTTGTGACAAATGAGGTGCGAGGGTGCTTATTTTGAACACTGTGTTGGTCTGTGCCCCTCATGAAAACCTCAAGCCAGAGGTTATTATTAGTGTCTATATGGAAGAAGATGAGTGCCATGTGGGAGTCTTTTGTTTTTAATTGTGGTCATTTGTGTGGCGGTTGGAAGAGATGTCTGGTTCCACCTGGGCTTGAACTCTGGTGTGATTCCCCTTAGAGACTGAGTTGTGGAACTGTCCTCAGAGAAGTATTGCCATGAATTGTGTTGAGATTTTAGGAGGCCACACACGAGATTCGCCCTTGGAAACTGAGATCTAGGCCCAGGGTGGCTTTCCACAGAGCATAAGTAATCTCAGCCAGGATATCACACGATTTTATTGTTAAAGACTTGGCAGCCATAGTTGAGAGTCATAACACACATGGAGCTCACATTGTAGACCTCAATGAGCCTGGCTTCATGTGACCTTTTGGCCACACTTTGGGAAGCTTTGCCTGTGATAGTTCTCCATTTCTTTCGTTCAAATGAGTTTCCTCGCCATTTAATGGTTCCTGAATGATTGGAAACCCACAGTGCCTCCAACTTCATCCTTAAAAAATAGCTAGATAAATACCACCAAATTTTTGAAATTCCCTTGACCAAGTGGCACTGGAGAAACTTTGGATTCCTGTTGCTGATTATGAGTATACCAGACAGTGCCTTGATTGACTTGGTTTCACGAAAATGCTGTAGAACAGAGATGCCAGTAATTTGGAGCCTGCTGAGTAGTTGGCCTAGAGGAGTGGTGGGGAGGTGTCTGAAATAACATCTGTGGTGAGGCCATGTTTATCTGCCATTGGCTTCCAAATGGCTTGTGACTGACATTTTGCATCCAGCAGACCCTTGTATGTAAAAGCATCTTGTTATATGGAGAGATTTCAGGACAATATTCAGAATCAGGTTGCTATGGTCAATGGGGCAAGCTCTGTGGGAAAGAAGCTTGCTTGGTGCATTCTCCTGCAGACCCTGACCCACCACATGTGACAGAATTTTCTCCAGCACTTTGTCCCAGTGGAACTCCTTGTATTTCAAGAAACAGATACCAAACACCCAGTGCAGCAGCAAGAAACACCACAAAAAGTGGAGGATGAAAAAATGGCTTTACAGTAAAGACGAGGAGACACTTAGCGCGCAGTGGCTACAGTTTACCTACAAAGAAAAAATTCAGCACTGCTGCCTCATGTTCATTGGGAAATAAGAAACAATGTCCTCCAGGTCACATAGATGCAGACCCAGTTATGATGGTCTAACTAGAACGGAAGCTAAACCTCCTGACAGCAACATATATTTCAAGTGCCCAAACTCAGAGGCAGTTTCTCAAAAGTCTTTAGGCCAGCAGAGCTCCATGTTTGTGGAGTGTTTACCCTGTCCCTTACTTTTGGAAACTCCTATACCACCTCCAAGTATATGAACTCCTGAGCATATTCCATTCCAGATATGTATTCACAGATTTTTGTAAATCATGTCCTCTAATTGTGTCTTACTTTAAGCGAAGATGATGTCAAGGCATTGTTCTGGATGAGAGTGGGAACATTTTTTTGTATCACATATTTGCATAAATATTGAATTTATTTTCCTATTTTCAATTTGAAATACTGAATCCCTGACACTAACCCAAAACCTACTAGACTCTGACTACTAATCCTAATATGATGGAGTAAAATAACCCACACAGAATAGAAATACAACCAGTTCAGAGGAGGCATGGTGTATAGTTGTACTTTCCTTTTGCATGATAAAGGGTTGGTGTTATAAATCTTGTCAATTTGTAGTTAAAATAGTTCTCTATGTGTTTTTAAAGTTAACAAATATGTGAATTCCTGTCTCCCTTTCTCTGTAGTTGATTCAGCACATGCATTTTTATATGCACATATAGAATACTACATGGTATCACACGTACATATTTGTGAGGTAACTGACTTTGCAAATACAAATTGTTAGAAGAAAACACTTCTTCTAAATGCTGTTGGAACTGAAAATTCAACCTATGGGTGAGCTTCCTAGTTGAACAACATAAATCCATATTTAGTAAAATCAATATTTTTGGATCTGTGGATGATATATATTTCATGGTGAATTTCGATTGCCATACATAATGCTACTTTGTAATGTCTGTATTTAGGTGTGTGTGTGTGTGTGTGTGTGTGTGTGTGTGTGTGTGTGTGTATTCACTCTGCTGATTATTCAAAATATAAAATATATGTGTCTTATTATACACTAACTAAATTCATTCATATTCATGTATTTGGATTTATAATCAACGTTTGAGAAGATTATTCTCAGGAATATTTTTCCACCTGAAATACATGTTTGTTTCCTAGTACTGAAAACTAACTTCAGGGGATCATATTATGGCAGCGATGGGAGTTCATTACCCACCTGTACCGCGTCACTTTGCAGGAGAAGGACGAGTTAGAACGGCTAAAATCTATCTTATTAGAAATTTCCAGGAAAATTGGTGTGCTCCAAAACCTACAGGAAGGATTTCCATTGCACAAGGACCAGCTACGGGGACTCAAACACCAGCAATTTGTCCTCATGGAGGGTCACGCTGCTTATTTAGCAAATCGCCCCACGGCTAGTGTCTGCAATGCGCGCTGGGAAACGACGAGAGAGCAACACAAAGATACAGTCTGTGGATTATGCGGGCTCCTGCCATCTGCGCAATCACTGTGCTCAGTGCTGAATTCTGGGTTTGAAATGGGGGAAGGAAGTGGTCCAATTCGGTTTTCCACACCGGTGAGACCACAGAGGAAGATAGCGGTCACCATCTTGGAGAGCTGATGTCACCATCCCTGTTTTCGACTGATCACAGCTCATTCAGATACAGAATAGGTAATTTCAGGCTGCCATTCGCCTTCATCTTGCAGACAAATTACTCAGGGTCAGTGCTAAAGAACCCATGAAAATTGCTTCTTGGATCGTTCTCCTATCAGAACATACACCGAGCCCGGAGCGGCTGAATTCCGGGTCCCGGAACTGCTCTGGCCCAGGGCTAAAGAACCTGCGGAAACTGTTTCTTGATCTGGGTCCTGCTGAATACTGTAGAGGTAAATGCCAACTGAGCCTTCATAGACAGTGGCAACAGGATTGAGACGGGGCTTGTGAGGGCCGGTCAGGACTCACCCGTTGCTTTGGTCACCCGACAAAGGGAATGAAATGCTGCCATTTACATGGGATACCAACATGGCAGACATCTGATGTGATCACAAAGCAGTGGAGGAGATAACTTCATCGATACCAGCGGCGAGAGAAATAGTTGGTCTCCTGGTAAAGAAAGTGAGTCACAAACATCTGAGTCTCTCTCATTTTGTCATCAAGCCAGAGGTGCAGAGCAGAGCTGCCACCTGTGCCTGGAACAGGCCCAGCGACCCACCGGCGTGGTAGTCACGTCACCCCAATTGGAGTAGGGGCAGAGCAGAGCCGACACCCATGCCTGCAAGGTAGGCAGACGTACGACCGACCGGCAGAACAGGCCTAGCGGCCGGTCAGCATGGTAGACAGATCACCCCAATTGGAGGAGCAGCACAGCCGCCAACCGCACCTGCAATGGAGACTTTTCCACAATAAAAGAGCAATATAAATATACAGGGGGAAAATTACAAAAACACAACAGTTTCACCGAGCAGAAAGAAACGCAAGCTGTATGAAAAGACAAGGAAAGAAAGGACCACAAGCAATGCAGGTCAACTCAACTTTAGAAGAGGTAATAGATGCAGCATATGGAATGTCAGATAAAGAATTCAGGATATACATGCTTCAGGTGATCTGGAATCTCAAGGAAGACATTAGACAGCAAAAATCAGTCAATGAAAGATCACTTCGACAATGAATTACATAAAAAAATCCAAGTAGCAAAGATCAACTATACAGGGAGATAGAGGTTATAAAAAACAAACGAACTGAAATCTTAGAAACGCAGGAAGTAATGAACCATCTTAAAAACTCAATTGAGAATACTACCATCAGAGCAGAATACTTAGAAGATAGAACATCAGACAATGAAGACAAAGTATTTCAACTCAAAAAGAACATATACAGCTCAGCAAGACTGTTAAGAAACCATGAGCAAAACTGCAAGAAATATGGGATAACATAAAGAGAATAAACATAAGAGTCATTGGGATACAGGAAAGTATAGAGGTCCAAACCAAAGGAGTGAGCAATCTATTCAATGAAATAATAGGAGAAAAATTCCTAGACTTGAAGAATGAGACAAAATCCCAAATCCTAAAAGTCTACAGGACGCCGAACGTGAAAATCATAAGAGATCCACACCTAGACACATTGTAATGAAGATACCCTACATACAGAATAAGGAGAGAATTTTAAAAGCTACAAGAGAAAGGAAGCAGATTATAGTTAGTGGTAAACCAACCAGGATAACAGCTGATCTTTCAACACAGACTCTGAAAGCTAGAAGATCCTTTAATAACATATTTCAAACACTGAAAGAAAATGGGTTCCAGCCAATTATCATGTATCCAGTGAAATTAAGCTTCAGATGGAAGATGAAATTAAAACCTTCCACGACAAACAAAAGTGAAAAGAATTTGCAGCTAGAAAACCATCTCTTCAAAACATCCTCGGCAAAACATTACAGGAAGTGGAAATGGAAAATACCAATGAAAACCAACAGTGGGAGGTAGGACATTGAAGGGGGGAAAATAATCAAAGAGGAAAACAAACTATGTTTAGTAACATAAATAAACAAATATGGCTGGAAGAACAACCCATATCTCAATAATAACCAAAAATCTTAATGGCTTAAACTCACCAATTAAGAGACACAGGCTAGTAGAATGGATCACAAAACAAGAACCAACAAAATGCTGCCTACAGGAGACGCATTTTATAGGAAAAGACATACATAGACTGAGGGTGATACTTGGAAAAATCGTATCACTCTTATGAACTTCGGAAACAAGCAGGAGTGTCCATACTCATATCAAATAAAATAGATTTCAAGCCAAAGTTAATCAAAAGGGATAAAGAAGGACACTACATACTACTCAAGGGAACCATACGCCAACAAGACATAACAATCATAAATATATATGCCACAAACAATGGTGCAGCTTTGTTCATCAAACTCTTCTCAATTTCAAGAGTCTAATAGACCACAATACAGTAATCATGGGAGACATGAACACACCTCTCTCACCACTGGACAGATCTTCCAAACAAAAGTTGAATAAGGAAACTATAGAACTCAATAACACAATTAATAACCTAGACTTAATTGACATATATACAATATACAACCCATCATCAAGAAGTTACACTTTTTTCTCAGCAGAACATGGATCCTTCTCAAAAATACATCATATATTATGTCACAGGGCAATTCTTAGACAATAAAAAGGAGTAGAGATAATACCATGCATTTTATCTGGTCATAATGGAATGAAATTAAAAATCAACGATAAAAAAAGGAAGGAAAAATCATTCATCACTTGGAGAATGAACAATAGGTTTCTGAATGATCAATGGGTTATAGAAGACATCAAGGAAGAAATTAAAAAATTCTTAGAGATAAATGAAAACACAGACACAATATATCGGAATCTATGGGACACATTGAAAGCAGTTCCAAGAGGAAAATTCATTGCTTGAGTTCATTCCTTAGAAAAAGAAAAAACCAACAAATAAATGATCTCATACTTCATCTCAAAATCTTAGACAAACAAGAGCAAACAACAGCAAAAGAAGTAGAAGGCAACAAATAATTAAAATCAGAGAAGAAATTAATGAAATCGAAACAAAAGAAACAATTAAAAAAATTGACAAAACAATACATTGGTTTTTTGAAAAAATAAATATAATCGACAGACCCTTAGCCATGCTAACAAAGAGAAGAAGAAAGAGAACTCAAATTACTAGCATATGAAATGAAAAAGGAAATATAACAAGAGACACTTCAGAAATACAGAAGAAAATCAGAAATTATTTTGAATTAATATACTCCAATAAAATAGAATATAGTGAAGGCATTGATAAATTTCTTAAGTCATATGATGTGCCCAGATTGAGTCAGGAGGATATAGACAACTTAAACATTCCAATATCAATTGAGGAAATAGAAGAAACCATCAAAATACTACCAACTAAGAAAAGCCCGGGACCGTATGGGTATAGAGCAGAATTATACAAAACCTTTAAAGAAGAACAAAAACCAATACTTTTCAAGGTATTTCAGGAAAAATGCAAAAATCCTCAAAAAAATTCTGGCGAATCAGACACAAAAACATATATATAAAAAAAATGTGCACCATAATCAAGTAGGATTCATTCCTGGGATGCAAGGCTGGTACAATATACGGAAATCAATAAATGTTATTCATCACATCAATAGACTTAAAAATAAGAACCATATGATCATCTCGAGAGATGCAGAAAAAGCATTTGACAAGGTACAGCATCACTTTACGTTCAAAACTCTAGAAAAACTAGGGATAACAGAATCATACCTCAATATTGTAAAAGCAATCTTTGCTAAGCCTCAGGCTAGCATCATTCTGAATGGAGAACAATTGAAGGCATTCCCCCTAAAATCTGGAGCAAGACAATGATGCCCTCTCTCACCCCTTCTGTTCAACATAGTTATCGAAACACTGGCCAGAGCAATTAGAAAGACTAAAGAAATTAAAGGCATTAAAATAGGAAAAGAAGAACTCCAATTATCGCTATTTGCAAAAGACATGATTCTATACCTAGCAGACCCAAAAGGGTCTACAAAGAAACTATTAGAGGTAATAAATGAATTCAGCAAAGTGGCAGGATATTAAATCACCACGCATAAATCAAAGGCATTTTTGTATATCAGGGACAAATCCTCTGAAATGGAAATGAGGACAATCTGTCCATTCACAATATCATCAAAAAAATAAATAAAATACTTGGGAATCAACCTAACAAAAGAGGTGAAAGACATATACAATGAAAACTACAGAACCCTAAAGAGAGAAATAGAAGAAAATCTTAGAAAATGGAAAAATATACCCTGTTCATGGATAAGCATAACTAACATCATCAAAATGACGATATTACCAAAAGTTCTCTATAGGTTTAATGCAATGCCAATCAAAATCTCAAGGTCATTTCTTGTAGAAATAGATAAAACAATTATGAAATTCATATGGAAAAATAAAAGACCCAGAATAGCAAAAACAGCTCTAAGCAGGAAGTGTGAATTAGGCAGTATACCGATACCAGACCTCAAACTATACTACAGATCAATAGTAACAAAAATAGCATGGTACTGGTGACAAAACAGGCGGGTGGACCAGTGATACAGAATAGAGGACACAGAAACCAATCCACAAAACTACAGCTATCTTATATTTGATAAAGGGACTAAAAGCATGCAATGGAGGAAGGATAGCATCTTCAACAAATAGTGCTGGGAAAACTGGAATTCCATATGTAACAAAATGAAACTGAATCCCCTCCTCTCACCATGCACAAGAGTTAACTCAAAATAGATCTAGGAGGTTGATATCAAATCAGAGACACTGCATCTGGTGGAAGAAAACTTTTGCCACCATCTACATACTGTGGTGTCGGGCTCCAAATTTCTCAATAGGACACCCATAGCACCAGAGTTAATCCCTAGAATCAACAAATGGGACTTACTCAAACTAAATACATTTTTCTCAGCAAAAGAAACAATAAGAGAGGTAAATAGGGAGCCTCCATCCTTGGAACAAATCTTTACTCCTCACACTTCAGATAGAGCCCTAATATCCAGAGTATACAAAGAACTCAAAAAAATTAAACAATAAGAAAATGAATAACCCAATCAACAAATGGGCCAATGACCTGAACAGACACTTCTCAGAGGAGGACATACAATCAATCAATAAGTACATGAAAAAATGCTCACCATCTCTAGCAGTCAGAGAAAAGCAAAACAAACCCACCCTAAGATACCATCTCACTGCAGTAAGATCGGCAGCCATTATGAAGTCAAACGCCATCATGTGCTGTCGAGGATGTGGGGAAAAGGGCACACCTGTACATTGCTGGTGGGACTGCAAATTGGTGCAGCCAATTTGGAAAGCAGTATGGATATTTCTTGGAAAGCTGGGAATGGAACCACCATTTGACCTATTCCCCTTCTCGGTCTATTCCCTAAAGAACTAAAAAGAGCATGCTACAGAGATACTGATAAATCGATGTTCATAGCAGCACAATTCACAATTGCAAGACTGTGGAACCAACCTAGATTCCCTTCATTAGATGAATGGATTAAAAATGTGGCATTTATATAGAATGGCTTGTGACTCACAAGGTGCAGCCAGCAGACCCTTATATGTAAAGGCAAATTGTTATATGGTTTGGTTTCAGGTAAATGTTCAGAATCAGGTTGCTATGGACACGGGGGCAAACAATGAGAGATAGAATATTGGATGGTGCATTCTCCTGCAGAACCTGACCATACACACGTGACAGAACTCCCTCCAGCACTGTGTCCCAGTTGAACTCCTTGTATTTCGTGATGCAAATACCAAACTCCCAGTGCAGCAGCAAGAAACACCACGAAAAGTGGAGGATGACCAAATGGCTTCACAGTTCACACGGGGAGACACTTAGGTTCCAGTGTCCACAGTTTACTTAGGAAGAGAGAATTCAGCACTACGGTCTCATGTTCATTGGAAAATAAGAAACCATGTCCTCCAGGTCACATAGATGCAGACCCATCTTTGATGGTCTCACTACAAAGGAAGCTAAAGCTCCATACAACAAAATATATTTCAAGTGCCCAACCTCAGAGGGACTTTCTCAAGAAGTCTTTAGGCCAGCAGAGCTCCATGTGTGTGGACTGTTTAAACTTTCCCTTACTTTTGAAAACTCCTTTACCACCTCCAATTTTTTGAACTACTGAGTATATTTTATTCCACATATGAATTCACAGATTTTCTAACTCTTCTCCTCTAATTGTGTTTTACTAGGGTCGAAGGTAATGACAAGGCATTGTTCTTGATGAGAGTTGGAAGATTTTTGTGTAGCATATGTTTGCGTACACATTGGATTCATTTTCCTATTTTCCATCCAAAATACTGAATCTCTGACACTATCCCATACCCTACTAGACTTTGACGATTAATCCTAATATGGTGAAGAAAAATAACCCAAAGAGAATAGAAATACAAGCAGTTCAGAGGAGGCATGGTGTATACTAGGTCTTGCCTTTTGCATGATAAAGGGTAGGTATTATAAAAATTGTCAATTTTTAATTGAAATAGTTCTACATGTGTTTTTAAAGGTAACGAATATGTGACTTCCTGTTTCCTTTTCTCTGTAGCCTATTCAGCACATGTGTTTTTATACGCACATATAGAATCCTACCTGGTATCACACATAATTTCTTTTGAGGCTACTGACTTGGAAGATAAAAATTGTGAGTAGAGATCATTCCTCCTAAACGCTGTTGAAACTGAAAATTCAACCTATGTCAGCTTCCTAGTAGAACAACATTATACATGAATCCATGTTAAGCAAAATGAATATTTTTCGATATGTGGATTATATATATTTCATGATGAAATGTGATTGGCATATATATTGCTACTTTTAATGTCTGTGCATGTGTCTGTGTGTGTGTGTGTGTGTGTGACTCTCCAAGTTTTCTAAAATATGAAATATATGTGTATTATATAAACTCCCTAAATTCATTCATGTTCATGTATGTGGATTTATAATCAACTTTTCAGAAGATTATTCTCAGAAATATTCATCCACCTTGAATACATATTTGTTTCCCATTACTGAAATCTGACTTCAGTTAATGGTTCATACAAATCCTAACATTTCTACATTAACTGACCCAGTTTAACATCAATGCAATAGATTCCTATGGGACATGATGTCTATTTTGAACTTCATTTCTATTCAACACTGCTACATTACTATTTCTTCACGTTTAGCCCATCATAGCATATATATTTCATCCACAAGTTCACAAATTTAGAGGCATTTGGTTCACTTTAAATCCCTTCCTGCTTTAGAACACATGTATTCCTCCAGGTTTCTTGACTGGATTTTTTGAGACTTCTTTCCAAACACATTATTTTCGATTTCCATAATCCTTTTGAAGAAAATCAGACACACCCTTCATGATAAACCATAACCTAATATTACCATTAGATGTATAACTGGTTGGAATGAATGATTTTATATCAATATTAGATTTCCTGTATATTTTCAGATATCAATTAAATGAATTATTTAAAGTGGAACCAGTTATATTATTTATTCACAGTATGGTCTATTCATGCATTATCTCTATATTCACAGACACAGCGTACACCTCTTTGTACCCCCAATACTAATTTATACGTCTTCTCAATATTGCTCCCGGAAATGGTGGAAGAAATACTCATGTCACCTGATCTACATATACATTTTATCACAGTGATATTCTTGACAAAACTGCAAAGGTCACACTGATGATTTTACAAAGCCTAAATGGAAAGTGAACATGGATTACTAAAAACATCCATGTCCAGGTTGCCTAATGCTCTCAAATGTCATTCTTTGGTGACTACATATTTGTTTCTTCCTAAGATTATATATTCAAACTCAATCCTGTTGAAAATGTCTAATCCTAACAATCACTTTGTACTTTGCCTAATTTCCTATTGTCTTCCTTGATATTTGCTTTCCTACATTTTTTCCCTAGTTCATCATTGTGAATGACTCTTCACATGTGCTGACATTGGCATTCACTCTCTAATCGAAACCCTGTTGCTAAAGAATTTTTTTTTTCCAAATTCTATACTCACACTTCTTCCGAAAACTACCGACTGTCTTTCTAATCTTACCGACTATCCCTTTTGGAGTTGATGTTCCCTTCTAAATTCAATCATCCAAGGTACAAAGTCTTATGCCATTGTATATTGATTTATCCAAGAAATCTCTGCTGAAGGTAATTCAATGCTAAGTATCCCAATCAAGGGCCCAATTCCCTTCTGGGCTTCAAATCTTACCTAGATTTCTGTTTTCATACATATATTTCACCTCTATGTTCTTATAAATATAGCAGATTCCCAATATCATTATTCATCCCTCAGAATAATTCCTAACCCAAATTGATCAAGTTATTAATGCTAACCATACACTGTTCCCTCAATCTAACTTTACAGAAGAGCGGGACAGAGTTGGTCTTACAATACAGGAATATAGGGGATCTTCCACCTGCTGAGAACCTCAAATGTCCATGCAGATATGACCCCTGGAGAAGATGTAGGCAGATATGAAGGACTGCCTACATCTTCTCCAGGCCTGTGTGGAGAGCTGTTCCCGGGTGCCTATGGTTGATATACCATTCCAACTTGTGAAAGGGTCACATGAAGTAGGGGTAGCCACCAGCACTTGTCCCCGTTGAACTCCTTGTATTTAGTTAAGCAAATACCAAACTCCCAGTGCAGCAGCAAGAAACACCACGAAAATGGAGAATGAACAAATGGCTTCGCAGTCCACATGGGGAGACACTTAGCCCCCAGTGGCCACAGTTTACCTACAAAGAGGGAATTCAGTACTGCTGCCATATGTTCATTATAAAATAAGATACCATGTCCTCCAGGTCACATAGATGCACACCCAGCTTTGATGGTCTCACTACAAAAGAAGCTATAGCTCCAGACAACAATATAAATTTAAGTGCCCAACCTCTTAGCCAGTTTCTCAAGAAGTCTTTAGGCCAGCAGAGCTCCATGTTTGTGTTGTGTTTACAATGTCCCTTACTTTGAGAAACTCCTCCACCATATCCAAGGTTGTGAACTCCTGAGAATTCCCATTCCAGATTGGATTTATTTTGCAATTTTCCATTCTACAGTAACTGACCTAGGTTTACATCAATGCAAGTAGATTCCTTATGGAACATGATGTGTATTTTGAAGTTCATTTTTATTCAACACTGTTACATTACTATTTCTTCAGTTTATGCACATAATAGGATATATATTTATTCCACAAGTTAGGAAGTTTATAGGCATTTGGTTCACTTTCAATCATTTTCTGCTTCAGAACACATGTATTCCTCCATGTTTCTTGACTGGTCTTCTCATGAGACTTCTTTCCAAACACATTATTTTCTATTTCCGTAATCACTTTTGAAACAAAACTCACACACCCTTCATTATAAACCATAACTCTAAGATTACCATTAGATGTATACCTCTTTGGAATGAATGATTGTATATCAATATAAGATTTCCTATATATTTTCAGATATCAATTCAATCCATTATTTAATTGGAACCAGTTATATTTTTTCCCAGTATGATCTATGTATGCATAATCTCTATATTCATAGACACAGCATACGCCTCTTTGTACCCCCAATACTAATTTATTCGTCTTCACAATATTGCTCCCGGAAATGGTGGAAGAAATACGCATGCCACCTGATCTACATATACATTTTATTACAGTAATATTCTGGACACAAAATGCAAAGGTCACACTTATTATTGTACCAAAGCCTAAATGGAAAGTGAGCATGGATTACTAAAAACATCCATGTCCACATTGCCTAATTCTCTCAAATGTCAATCCTATTCGTGACTACATATGTGTTTCTTCCTAAGATTATATATTCAACCTGAACCCTTTGAAAAAGTCTAATCCTATCACTTTATAGTTTGCCTGATTTTGTAATGTCTCTATTGATATCTGCTTTCCTACATATTTCCCAAGTTCATCATTGTGATTGACTCTTCACATGTGCTGACAAATATTCACTCTCTAACCAAAACCCTATTGCTAAAGAACTTTTGTTTCAAATACTATACTCACTCTTCTTCCTATACCTACCGACTATCTTCCTAATCCTACCGACTATCCCTGTTTGACTCGATGTTCTCTTGTACATTCAATCATCCAAGGTAGAAGATCCTATGCCATTGATTATAGATTCATCTTAGACATCTGTGCATAACATAATTCAATGCTAATTATCCCAGTCAAGGTCCCAATGCCATTCTGGGCTTCGAATCTAAACTAGATTTCTGTTTTCATAATTATATTTCACCTCTATATTCTTTTAAATATTTTAGGTTCCAAATACCATCATTCATCCAGCAGAATGATTTCTAACCCAAATCAAACATGTTGTTAACCTTAACCATTCACTGTTCCATCAATCTAACTTTACAGAGGAGCAGGGATAGAGTTGTATGAGATCTTTCACCTGATGAAAACCTCAAAGGTACATGCATAAATGATCTCTGAAGAACATGAAGGCAGCTATAAAAGACCTGAGAGAGCAAAAGTCATCTTCAATGGCAAACAACCTGGTCAGGATGAAGGGTTCTGACTGAATCAGCCTCTCTCTTCTTAATGTAGAGAAAATGGACCAAACCCAGCCTGTGTGGGTAGCTGTCCCAGGGCGCCTATGATTGATATACTGTTCTATCTTGTGAAAGTGTAACAGGAAGTAGGGGCAGCCTCCTTCTCATGTGACACTTGGAAGCCACTGGTAGGACAAAGTGGTTGCCAAGGCAGTAACCTCATTCAGTTCCTGAAGGAAGTGACCTCACCTCACTTCCTTGGTGATTAAAATCTCTGAACTTGGGATTCATGAAGCCAGTCACCCATAGCCAGTCCCAGTCTCAGTCCCAGTGGTCACACTTGTTTGGATTTACCAAAGACAGAGTCAGTCTTTCTTGGTAACTACTGATGTGAGGATGGCCAAATGCCAGGAAAGCTTTAAAGAGGAGCCGTTTCTGAGAAAGCAGGTAGTGGCTCACCTCTGGCTCCTGACACCTTCACAGAGTTAGCCAAGGAGACCAGATCTGACACAGGTCAGGCCATTTCAGGGGAACATAGTATGGTCCACCAGTCAGAGGACACTCTGGATATTCACAGACCTACTTGAGTTAAGGAGGTGTCTTTGTCGGTGTGGGTGTGAGTTTGTGGTTTTGTCTCATGTTCTGAGAATAGGTAGGAAAGGCAGTTTGTTTGGATTGGAGTGGACTGTTTCTAGTAAGTCGTTAGACAAGGCGAGTGCTTCTATGTCTGTGTTTCCCACTCTGTCCGTGGTTGTAGACATTAGAAAAGAGAATGCATCAAGGATGTGTCCTGTCTAGTAGAATGCTTCCCAGCATTCTTCCTGCCTGATTTAGGAATGGACTGTGGCTCGTCTTATGCATAAGAAACACCTACTAACTTTCTAAGTTCCTGTTTTCTTCCTGAATTCCGGCAAACCTCAAGAATAGGCCCATGGTTTTGAGTCCAAGATGTGTACCGCCTCCAAGCTCTGTGACATGGCCATGTGCTTGATAGCTGTAGGGAATGGGAACATCTTAGAAAACTCAAATATCTGTGTGACCAGTAAACTCTCAGTGGAGAAACCCTGCTTTGGTTCATTTGCATACTTATGGTTATGTTGCCCTGAATGTCAAGAAGGTCTTTGCCTCAGGCCACCCCTTTGTGAAGCCTGAAGAAAACTGTTTTCAAATGGAAATAAATGGGCATAACATGTGGCTCTTTGCTTAATTGCTTTGAAAAGGGACGTGTCCGAATCAGCCTTTTGGGCCTGTGTGAGGTTGTGGCTTAGATTCTCAGCACATGGTAGATCTAAAGATAGATTCCATTTGTGCAATCAAAACCAAAATGGCAAAAAATCACTCATTGTGGATGAGTCTCTTGCCTTCCTCTGTTAGGTTCTTTACCTCCATCAAGTGTGAATAGGAGTCCTTTAGGTCAAATGAGTTCTTCAAATTCCTGCAGAGGTGCTTGTGTTTTCTCAAGATTCCATATCACATAAAGAATCTATACCTGAGAGTCAGTAGGCCTCAAATTGGAGAAGGAGAGCAGTATTAATGGTAGGCCTATTTGATCACTCCTGGTTCACAGGAAGGGTGTCCATGTCACCCTCACTTTAGGCAAATGAGGGGCAAGCGACATTATTTTGGACACTCTCTTGGGATGCATCCTGCATGGTAACCTCCAGCCAGAGGTTAAGATGAATGTCTATATTTAAGAAGATGAGGGCCATGTGGGTGTCTTTTGGTTTTAATTGTGGTCATTCTTGTGGCAGTTGGAAGAGATGACTGGATCCACCTGGGCTTGAACTCTGGTGTCATTCCCCTTAGAGCCTGAGTTCTGGAACACATATCAAAGAAGAATTGCCATAAATTGTGTGGGGATTTTAAGAGGCCGCGCATGAGAGTCGCCCTTGGAAACTGAGATCTATGCCCACGGTGGCTTTCCACAGAGCACTGGGAATCTCAGACAGGATATCACATGATTTAATTCTGAAAGACTTGGCAGCCATATTTAATAGTCAAAAAACACATGGACCTCAATTTTAGACCTCAATGGGCGTGGCTTCATGTGACCTTTTGGCCACTCTTTGGGAAGCCTTGCCTGTGAGAGTTCTCCAGAGCTTTCATTGAAATGATCTTCCTCAACATTGAATGATTCCTGAATGAATTGAAATAAACAGTGCCTCCAACTTCATCCTTGAAAATTGGCTAGATAAATACCATGAAATATTTAAAATTCCAATGACCAGGTGGCACTGAAGAACCTTTGGATGTCCTGTTGCTGATCATGAGTGTACCAGACAGTGCCTTGATTAACAGGCTTTCATGAATATGGTGTAGAACAGAGATGCCAGTAATTTGGAGCCTGCAGAATAGTGGGCCTAGAGCAGAGGTGATTAAGTGTGTGATAAAACATCTGTGGTGGGGTCATGTGGATCTGCCATTGTCTTCCAAATGGCTTGTGACTGACATGGTGCAGCCAGCAGAACATTGTATGTAAACGCATCATGTTATATGGAGAGGTTTAAGTGCAATGTTCAGAATCAGGTTGCTATGGTCACGGAGGCAACCTATGTGGTATACAAGTCCTGTTGGTGCATTCTCCTGCAGTCCCTGACCCACCATATGTGACAGAACTCCCTCCAGGACTGTGGTCAAGTTTAACTCCTTGTATTTCATGAAGCAAATACAAATCTCTCAGTGCAGCAGGAGACACTATAAAAAGTGGAGGATGATGAAATGGCTTCACAGTCCACATGGGGAGACACATAGCCCCCAGTGGCCATAGTTCACCTACAAAGAGAGAATTCAGCACTACTGCTTCATGTTCATTGGAAAATTATAAACCATGTCCTCCAGGTCACAGAGATGCATAAAGACGTTTGATGGTCTTACTAGAAAAAAAGCTAAAGTTCCTGAAAACTACATATATTTCAACTGTCCATCTTAGAGGCAGTTTCTCCAGACGTCTTTAGGCTGGCAAATCTTCATGTTTGTGGAGTTTTTACATTGTCCCTTACTTTTGGAAACTCCTCTACCATCTCCAAGGTTGTGAAATCCGGAGCAGTTTTCATTTCAGGTATGAATTCAAAGATTTTCTAACTCTTTTTCTCTAATTGTGTCTTACTTGGGGTGAAGGTAATGTCAAGTTATTGTTCTAAATGAGAGTGGGAAAATTTTTGTGTAACACTAATTTGCATACACATTGATCCATTTCCAATTTTCCATTCGAAATACTGAATCCCTGACAGTAACTCATACCCTACTATACTCTGACTACTAATCCTAATATGATGAAGAATAATACCCAAATAGAATAAAAATACGAGCAGTTCAGAGGAGGCATGCTGTACAGTTGGACTTCCCTTTTGCATGATTAAGGGTAGGTGTTATAAATCTACTCAATTTTTAATTGAAATAGTCCTCCATGTGTTTATAAAGTTCACAAATATGTGAATTCCTGTCTCCCTTTCTCTGTAGCCTACTCAGCACATGTATTTTTATATGCACATACAGAATCCTACCTGGTATCACACGTACATTTTCATGAGTTGGCTGAATTGGCAGATACAAATTGTGAGAAGAGATCAGTCCTCCTAAACGCTGTGGGAACTGAAAATTCAAACTATGTGTAAGCTTCCCAGTAGAACAATATTATACATAAATCCATGTTCAGTATAATAAATATTTTGCATCTTTGAATGATGTATATTACATGATGAATTACGATTAGCATATATTGATACTTTTTAATGTATATTTGTGTTTATTTAAAATATATATATATATATATACACTCCAGATTTCTCAAAATATGAAAGGTATGTGACTTATACACACTCTGTAAATTCATTCATGTTCATGTATATAAATTTATAATCAACTTTTCAGAAGATAATTCTCAGAAATATTCATCCACCTGAAATACATATTTATTTCCCAGTACTGAAAACTAATTTCAATCAATGGTGTTTACAAATCCTAATATTTCTACAGTAACTGACCCAGTTTAACATCAATGCCAGTAGATTCCTATGGGACATGATGTCTATATTGACCTTCATTTTAATCCAACACTGGTACATTACTATTTCTTCAGTTTTTGCACATCATAGGATATGTATTTCTTCCACAAGTTTAAAATATATAGGAATTTGTTTCACTTTCAAACACTTCTTGCTTCAGAACACATGTATTCCTCCATGTTACTTGACTGGTCTTTTCATGAGACTTCTTTCCAAATACATTATTTTCAATTTCCATAATGAATTTCGAAGCTAAACTCACACACTCTTCATGATGAACCATAACATTAATATTAACATTAGATGTATAACTGGTTGGAATGAATAATTGTATATCAATATAAGATTTCCTCTATATGTTCACGATTCAATTCAATCCATTATTTAAAGTTGGAACCAGTTATGCTTTTTATTCACAGTATTGTCTATTAATGCATTATCTCTATATTAATAGATACAGTGTACTCTTCTTTGTCCCTTCAATACTAATTTATACGTCTTCAAAATATTGCTCCCAGAAATGGTGGAAGAAATACTCATGTCACCTTATCTATATATAGATTTTATCACAGGAATATTCTGGACACAAAAAACGAAGGTCACACTCATGATTGTATCAAAGCCTAAATGCCAAGGGAGCGTGGATTACTAAAAAGAACCATGTCCAGGTTGCCTAATGCTCTCAAATGTAAATCAAATTGGTGACTACATATTTGTTTCTTCCTAAGATTATATATTCAACCTCAACCATGTTGAAAATGTCTAATCCTATCACTCACTTCATACTTTGCCTGATTTGGTAATATCTTTATTGATACCTGCTTTCATACATATTTCCCCCAGTTCATCATTGTGACTGACACTTCACATATGCTGACATTTACATTCACTCTCTACCCGAAACCCTATTGCTAAAGAACTTTTGGTCCAAATCCTATACTCACTCTTCTTTCTAAACCTACTGACTATCTTCCTAATGCTACTGACTATAGTTTTTTGACTCGATGTTCTCTTCGACAATCAATTATCCAAGGTATAAGGTCCTATGCCATTGTATATCAATTTATCTGAGACACATGTGCAGAACATAATTCAAACCTAAGTATCCCACTCAAGGGCCCAGTTCCCTTCTGGCTTCCAATCTTACCTAGATTTCTGTTTTTATACTTATATTTTACCTATATATTTTTGTAAATATCACAGGCTCCAAATACCATTATTCATCCGGCAGAAAGATTCCTAACGCAAATCAAACATGTTATTAACCCTAAACATACACTTTTCCCTCAATCTAACTTTACAGAAGAGGAGGGACAGAGTTGGTCTTACAATACAGGAATGTAGGGGATCTTCCACCTGCTGAGAACATCAAAGGTATATGCAGAAATGATCCCCTGAGATGATGAAGGAAGCTATGAAGGACCTGAGAGAGCAAAAGACATCTTCCATGGCAAACTATCTGGTCAGGATGAAGGGATGTGTCTGAATCAGCCTCTACCTTCTTAATGTAGAGAAGATGGACCAAACCAGGCCTGTGTGGAGAGCTGTTCTCAGGTACCTATGGTTGGTATACCATTCTAACTGTGAAAGTGTGACAGGAAGTAGGGACAGCCTCCATCTCATGGGACCCTTAGAAGTAACTGTTAGGACAAAGTGGTTGCCAAGTCAGTGACCTCTTTCAGTTCCTGAAGGAAATGATCTCACCTCACTGCCTTGGTGATGGAACTCTCTGGACGTTTGATCCTGGAAGACAGGCACCAAGAGCCAGTCACAGTCCCAGTCCCAGTGGTCTCACTTGTTTTGATTTACCAAGAACAGAGTCAGTCTTTCTTAGTACCTACTGATGTGATGATGGCCAAATGACAGGAAAGCTCTGAAGAGGAGCTTTTCCTTGGAAAGCAGGTAGTGGCTCACCCATGGCTCCTAACAACTTCAAAGTGTTGGCCAAGGAGACCAGATCTGATACAGGACAGACCATTTTGGGGGAACATACAATGGCCCACCATTCTGAGGACACTATGGATAGTCACAGACTTACTTGAGCAAAGGAGGTGCCTTTGAGTGTGTGTATGTGGGTTTGTGGTTTTGTCTCATGTTCTGAGAATAGGTAGGAAAGGCTCTTTGTTTGGATTGGTGTGGACTGTTTCCAGTAAGTGGTTTGACAAGGCGAGTGCTTCTATGTCTGTGTATCCCACTCTGTCCGTGATTGTAGACATTAGAAAAGAGAATGCATCAATGGATGTGTCCTTTCTAGTAGAAAGCTTCCAAGCATTCATCCTGCCCAATTTACAAATGGACTGCAGCTTGTCTTATTGAAGGGCAACATCTGCTCTCAGTAGTTTCTGTTTTCTTCCTGAATTCTGGAAACTCTCCAGAATAGCCTCATGGTTTTGTGTCCAAGATATGTACCACCTCCAAGCTCTGTGAAATGGTGATGTACTGGATAGCTGAAGGGAATGGCGAGAATCTAAGAAAACTCAGATATCAGTGGGACCAGGAAAGTCTCAGTGGAGAAACCCTTCTTTGGGCCTTTTGCTTACCTATTGTTCCGTTGCCCTGAATTTCAGGAAGGTCTTTACCTCAGGACACTAATTTGTGAAGCCTGAAGAAAACTGTTTTCAAATGGAAATTAATGGGCATCACCTGTGGCTCTTTGCTTAATTGCTTTGGAAATGGATGTTTCTGAAACAGCCTCTTGGCCCTGTGTGAGGCTGTGGTTAGATACTCAGCACCTTATGCATCCCACGTGTTCATCCAAAACCAAAATGGCCAAAAGAGCAGTTTTTGTGGATGAAGTCTCTCCCTACCTCTGTAAGGTTCCTGACCTCTATCAAGTGAGAATAGGGTGCCTTTGGGTCAAATGAGTTCTTCAAAGCCCTTCAGAGGCTAGCCCATAGGTGATTCCAATGATTCCAATTCACATGAAGAATCTAAACCCCACAGTCAGTAGTCCTCAAATTGGAGAAGCAGAGCAGTATTAACGGCAGGCCTATTTGATAAGTCATGGTTCACAGGAAGGTGTTCAGGCCACCCCAACGTTAAGCAAATGAGGGGCAAGGGAGCTTATTTTGGACACTGTCTTGGGCTGTGCCCCTCATGGAAACCTCCAGCCAGAGGTTAAAATGAGTACCTATATGGAAGAAGATGACGGCCATGTGGAAGTGTTCTGGTTTTAATTGTGATTATTAGTGTGGTTGTTGAAAAATATGACTGGCTCCACCTGGTCTTGAATTCTAGTGTGATTCCCCTTAGAGACTGAGTTCTGGAACTGATCTCAGAGAGGTATTGCCATGAGTTTTGTTGGGATTTTAGGAGGCCATGCATGAGAGTCACCCTTGGAAACTGAGATCTGTGCCCAGGAAGGCTTTCCACAGAGCACAGGGAATCTCAGCCAGGTTATCACATAATTTTTTTCTGAAAGAATTAGCACCCATAGTTGAGAGTCAAAACACGCAAGGATTTTACATTGTAGACCTCAATATGCCTGGCTTTATGTGACCATTTGGCAACTCTTTGGGAAGCCTTGCCTGTGAGAGTCTTCCAGAGCTTTCATTGAAATGGGCTTCCTCACCATTTAATGGTTACTGAATTAAATGAAACCCTCAGTGCCTCCAACTTCAACCTTAAAAAATGGGCTCGATAAATACCATGAAATTTTTGAAATTCCCATTACCAGGTGGCACTGGAAAACCATTGGAGATCCTGTTGTTGATCATGAGTGTACGAGAAAGTGCCTTGATTGACTGGGTTTCACAAAAATGGTGTAGAACAGAGATGCCAGTAAGTTGGAACCTGCTGAGTAGTGGGCCTACAGCAAAGGTGGGTAGGTGTGAGATAAACCATCTCTGGTGGTTTCATGTGGATTGGCCATTGGCTTTCAAATGGCTTGTGACTGACATGATGCAGCCAGCAGACCCTTATATGTAAAGGCATCTTGTTATATGGATAGGTTTCTGGGCAATGTTCAGAATCAGGTTGATATGGTCAAGGGGGCAAGCTATGTTGGACATAAGCCTGGTTGGTGCATTCTCCGGGAGACCCTGTCCCACCACACGTGACAGAACTCCCTCCAGCACTGTGTCCCAGTTAAACTCCTTGTATTTCATTAAGCCAATACCAAACTCCCAGTGCAGCAGCAAGAATCACCACGAAAAGTAGAGTATGACCAAATGGCTTCACAGTCCACACGGAGAGACACTTATCCCCCAGTTGCCACAGTTTACCCACAAAGTGAGAATTCAGCACTGCTGCCTCATTTTAATTGGAAAATAAGATACCATGTCCTCCAGGTCACATAGATGTTGACCCAGTTTTGATGGTCTCACTACATAGGATGCTAAAGCTACCGACAACAACATACATTTTAAGTGTCCCAACTCAGAGGCAGTATCTCAAGAAGTCTTTAGGCCTGCAGAGCTCCATGTTGTGGAGTGTTTACCTTGTCTTTTACTTTTGGAAACTCATCTACCACCTCCAAGGTTGTGAACTCCTCAGCATATTCCATTCCGGGTATGTATTCACAGATTTTCTAACTCTTATCCTCTAATTGTGTATTTCTTCCAGTGAGGGTAATATCAAGGGATTGTTTTTAATGTGAGTGGGAAGATTTTTGTGTAGCACATATTTGCAAACACATTGGGTTTACTTTCCTATTTTCCATTTGAAATACTGAATCTCTGACACTAACCCATACCCTACTAGACTCTGACTACTAATCCTTATATGATAGAGAATAGTAACCCAAAAAGAATACAAATACCAGCAATTCAGAGAAGGCATGGTATGTAGTTGGACATCCCTTAATGTTTATTGACATAGTTCTCCATGTGTTTTTAAAATTAACAAATATGTGAATTCCTCTCTCCCTTTTTCTGTAGCCTATTAAGCACATGTATTTTAATATGCACAAATAGAATCCTACCTGGTATCACATGTACATTCTTCTGAGGTGGCTGACATGGCAGATAAAAATTGTGAGAAGAGATCACTCCTCCTAACCTCTGTTGGAACAGAAAATTCAACCTATGGGTGAGCTTCCTAGTTGACCAACATTATGCATAAATCCATTTTCAGTAAAATGTATATTTTTCGATAAGTGGATGTTATATATTTAATGATGAATTTCGATTGGCATATATATTGCTACTTTTTAATGTCTCGGTGTGTGTGTTTGTGTGTGTGTGTGTGTATATATATATATATATATATATATATATATATATATATATACTCTCCCGATTTTTCAAAATATGAAATATATGTGTCTTATCATACACTTCCTAAAATTATTCATATTCATGTATGAGGATTTATAATGAACTTTTCACAAGATTATTCTCAGAAATATTCATCCACCTGAAATACATATTTGTTTCCTAATACTGAAAACTAACTTTAGTGAATGGTGCATACAAATCATAATATTTTGACATTGCAAGATGGCCACGAATAGAGAGCATCATACCCAGTGTACCGCGCCACTGCGCAGGTGACTAACGACTAAGAACGACAAAAAACTATCTTGTTAGGAACTTACAGCAAAATGGGGGTGCACTGAAACCTAGAAGAAGGATTTCTAGCACTGAGGTCCGGTAAATGAGTCTCAAACATGAGCCAACTCTTCGACCGGAGATCCTGTCTGACTGATCCGCGCTACCAGTCCAGTGGCTACAGACAGCAGGGCACCACCGAGATGCGATCAATAATCACGGAGAAACGTTGATGCAGATTCTGTGGAATTCTGCCAGTAGAGTCCCCACTGAGCCCTGGGCTGAGTTCAGGGTTTCAGATGGGGAAGGAAGTGGTACAGTTCTAACCCCCACAATAGAAACTCCACGAAGGAAACCAACGGCCACCATCTTGGTGAGCTGAAGTAACGACAGCCACTCCCCTACAGAATGCAACAATAAAATGTTGTTATTCTGTTACTGTTACTCAGCTCCTCTCCCATACTTCGGGGAATTTGCATCAAATCTCTCCTAGGCTTTCTGGGGGAGAGATTATCAGAGGGAGCCTGCATAAAGATAGGGGAAAACTAGAGGCACCTGACTTTCAACTCCCCCTCCCATCAGTGGTGAAAAAAACCTGTCTAGCCAGCGCTGAGAGAGGGGCAAGCGGAAAAAAAAAATCAAAAGAATAGAGTGCCGGGGTTCCCAATAGCCAACTGTGCAATCAGAGATCCGGGCTGATTGAATCATGCAGCCAGGCCTGCTGTTTCAGATGGCGGGGCACCACCGAGAAGGGACCTGAAGCAGGGAGAAATGTTGCTGTGGATTCTGTGGAATCCTGCCGGCTGAGCTCCCACTGATCCCCGGGCTGAGTTTGGGAATTCAGACAGGGAAGAAAGTGGTATAGTTCTATCCCCCACAAAAGAAACTCCACCAAGGAAACAAGCGGCCACCATCTTTGAGATCTGAAGTAACCACCGCCCCTCTCCAATAGACTGCAACAATAAAACAGATGTGTGTTACTCAGCTCATCTCTCATACAGCGGGGAATTCGCATAAAATGTCTCCTAGGCTTTCCGGGGGAGGGTTAATCAGAGCAAGCCTGCATAAAGACGCAAGAAAAACTAGAGACACCTGACTTTCGACTCCCCCTACCATCAGTGGCCATAACGAAATGTGTATAGCCAGTGCTGGGGGAGGGGTAAGTGGAAAAACTCAAAACAATAGAGTGTCTGGGTTCCCAAAAGACACCCTCCACACCCAACAAACGGCAGGCACAGAGTACAGTTTGAACTGCCGAGAGGCATCACTCAGGGGAAATCTGGTCTAGAAAAAGAAACCAGGACAAGCAGGAGAAACCAAAGGACTAGAAGGCAGGCCCTTGTAACTGGGCGGCTGGAGACCGCAGGCCTGCACATGACATTCCACCCACTGCCTGAGTGACTGGGGGGCTGAGGAATGCCCGCCCGCCGGCAACCGAGCGTGAGACTGCGTGGCTAGAGATTGACAACCCAACGGCGACAGCCCACCTGCTGCCCGCGTGACTGGGCGGCTGGAGACCGCCTGCCCGCTGGCGACCAACCGCGCAATTGGGCGGCTGGAGACCGCCCGCCTGCCAGTGACCCAGAGCTAAAACAAACCAGAGACAGTCAAGTCCCACCCCCCAATTCGGACACCTCGGCAAGGAGCCTGGGGCCGGCCAAAGCAGAGAGGTGACATCACTGGAGCTCGGCCTTCGGAATTACTTCCAAGCGGAATCCACTTTAGCAGGCATAGTTTACCAACACAAAGGAGAGACAACAGAGATATACAACACCAAAACAAATCTAAAGAATAAAGCAGAAACACAGCAATCAAATAGAGCTGGAAAGTAACGTGAACATCATGAAAAAACAAGGGCAAAAAAGGAGTACAAACAATGCAGGACAACTTAAATCTACAGGAGGACCTTGAAGCATCAGAAACAGGGATAGGGAAAGAACTCAAGGCATACCGAACTCAGATGGAAAGGAATATTAGAGAAGACATGAGGCAGCAAGTCCAAGCAATAAAAGTATATTTTGAAAATGAATTAAGCAAACAAATTCAAATGGCAAAGAATGAGCATTACCAGGAGATAGAGATCTTAAAAAAATATTAAACAGTAATCCTAGAAATGCAGGAAAATATAAACCAAATTAAAAACTCAAACGAGAATATTACAAATAGACTAGATCAAGTAGAAGTCAGAACATCAGATAATGAAGACAAAGTTTATCAACTTGAAAAGAATTGAGTAAACACAGAAAAGATGCTTAAATCCCACCAGGAATTTATTCAAAAGATATGGGATGTCATAAAAAAACAAAAAACAAATTTAAGAGTCATCAGGATAGAAGAAGGCATAGAGATTCAAACCAAAGGAATGGACAACATATTAAATGAAATAATTCTATAAAACTTCCCAGAGATGAATGATGGATTGGATTGCCAATTCCTGGAAGCCTACAGGACCCCAAACATTCAAAACCAAAATAGACCAACTCCAAGACATATAATTATGAAGATAGCCAACATACAGAACAAGGAGAGAATATTAAAAGCTATAAGAGAAAGGAGGCAGATTACATTCAGGGGTAAACCAATTAGGTTAACAACTGATTTTTCATCACATTCTTTGAAAGTGAGAAGATCCTGGAACAGTGTAATTCAAATGCTGAAAAAAAAAAGAATTCCAACCAAGAATACCATATAAAGAAAAGTTAAGCTTCAGATTTGACAATGAAATTAAAGTCTTTCACGATAAACAAAAGCTAAAACAATTCTCAGCCAGAAAACCAGCACTGCAAAGCATTTTGTGCAAAATACTACAAGAAGAAGAGTTAAAAAATAGTGCCCAAAACTAACAGTGGGAAGTATCTCAGTAAAACGGGAGGAAAGTAACCAAAAAAGTAAAAACTATCCAAACTAAAATATAATAAATAAATAAACATGACTGGAAGTACAAATCATATTTCAATTGTAACCTTAAATGTTAATGGCCTAAATTCACTAATCAAGAGACATGTGCTAGTAACCTGGATCAAAAAAACAAATCCAACAATATTCTGCCTTCAGGAGACTCATATGATAGGAAAAGACATACACAGGCTGAAGGTAAAAGGTTGGGAAAAATCATAACACTCACATGGCCCTCGGAAGCAAGAAGGATTTGCCATACTCATATGGAATAATATCAACTTCAAACCTAAGTTAATCAAAAGGGATAAAGAATGACACTATATTCTGTTAAAAGGAATCATCCACCAACAAGAAAAAAACAATTATCAATTTGTATGCACCAAGCAATGGAGGTGCAACATTCATAAAACAAACTCTCCTCAAGTTCAAGAGTCAAATAGACTACAACACAATAATTATGGGTGACTTCAACACACCACTCTCGGCATTAGAGAGATCCTCTAGACAAAAACTGAATAAAGAAACTATAGAACTCAACAGCACAATCAATAACCTAGACTTAACCGACATATATAGAATATATCAACCATCATCAAGTGGATACATGTTCTTCTCAGCAGCACATGGATCCTACTCAAAGATACACCATATATTATGCCATAGGGCAATTCTTAGTAAATATAAAGGCATGGAGATTATACCGTGCACCATATCTGATCATAATGGAATGAAACTGGATATCAATGAGAAAAGAAGGAAGGAAAAATCCTACATCACATGGAAAATGAACAACATGCTACTGAATGACCAATGGGTTACAGAAGACATAAAGAAGGAGATAAAAAATTCTTAGAGACAAATGACAATACAGACACAACATACCGGAATCTATGGGACACAATGAAAGCAGTTTTAAGAGGGAAATTCATTTCTTGGAGTTCTTTCCTCAAAAAAAGAAAAAAAAAACAACAAATAAATGAACTTAAACTACACCACAAAAACCTGGAAAAGGAAGAGCAAAACAACAGCAAATGTAGTAGAAGACAAGAAATAATTAAATTTAGAGCAGAAATCAACGAAATTGAAACAAAAAAAAAGTTGAAAAAATTGATAAAACTAAAAGTTGGTTCTTTGAAAAAATAAATAAGATCAACAGGCCCTTAGCCACGCTAAGGAAGAGAAGAAGAAAGAGAATTCAAATTACTAACATGTGGGATAAAAAAGGCAATATCACAACAGACACTACAGAAATATAGAAGATAATTAGAAAGTATTTTGAAACACTATATTTCAATAAAATAGAATATTGTGAAGATATTGATAAATTTCTTAAGTCATACAATCTGCCCAGATTGAGTCAGGAAGACACAAACAATTTAAACAGGCCAATAACAAAGGAAGACATAGAAGAAGCAATCAAAAGACTGCCAACCCAAAAAAAGCCCTGGACCGGATGGGAATACAGCGGATTTCTACAAAACCTTCAAAGAAGAATTAAAATCAATATTTTTCAAGCTTTTTCAAGAAATAGAAAAAGAAGGAGCTCTTCCAAATTCATTCTATGAGGCCAACATCACCCTGATCCCGAAACCAGACAAAGACACTTCAAAGAAAGAATACTACAGACCAATTTCTCTAATGAACTTGGATGCAAAAATTCTCAATAAAATTCTGACAAATCGAGTACAAAAGCATATCAAAAAAATTGTGCAACATCATCAAGGAGGATTCATCCCTGTGATGCAAGGATGGTTCAATATACGAAAATCAATAAATGCCATTCACCACATCAATAGACTTAAAGACAAGAACTATATGATCATCTCGATAGATGCAGAAAAGCATTTGACAAAGTTCTGCATCCATTTATGTTCAAAACTCTATAAAAACTAGGGATAACAGGAACTTACCTCAACATTGTAAAAGCTATATATGCTAAACCTCAGGCTAGCATCATCCTAAATGGAGAAAAAACTGAAGGCATTCCTTCTGAAATCTGGAACAAGACAGTGATGCCCTCTATCACCACTTCTATTCAATTTAGTTCTTGAAATACTAGCCAGAGCAATTAAACAGACAAAAGAAATTAAAGGCATAAAAATAGGAAAAGAAGAATTTAAAGTATCACTATTTGCAGATGACATGATAATATATTTAACAGACACAAAAATGTCTACAAAGAAATGGCTAAAGTTAATAAATGAATTCAGAAAAGTGGCAGGATATATAATTAACACGCATAAATCAAATGCATTCCTGTATAACAGAAAAAAAACTTCTGAAATGGAAATGAGGAAAACCACTCTATTCACAACATCCTCAAATAAAATAAGATACTTGGGAATCAACCTAACAAAAGAGGTGAAAGATTTATATAATGAAAACTACAGAAATCTAAAGAGAGAAATAGAAGAAGATGTCAGAAGATGGAAACATGTGCCCTGTTCATGAATAGGCAGAACTAACATCATAAAAATGGCAATATTACGCAAAGTTCTCTACAGGTTTAATGCAATGCCAATCAAAATTCCAACGGCATTTCTTGTAGAAATAGATAAATCAATCATGAAATTCATATCGAAAAATAAAAGACCCAGAATAGCAAAAGCAACTCTAAGCAGGAAGTGTGAATCTGGAGGTATAGCGATACCAGAGTTCAAACTGTACTACAAAGCAATAGTAACAAAAACAGCATGGAACTGGTACCGAAAAATGCAGGTGGACCAGTGGTACAGAAGAGAGGACACAGAAACCAATCCACAAAATTACAACTTTATTATATTTGATAAAGGGGCTAAAAGCATGCAGTGGAGGAAGGATAGCATCTTCAACAAATGGTGCTGGGAAAATTGGAAATCCATATGCAACAAAATGAAACTGAATCCCGTTCTCTCGCCATGCACAAAATTTAACTCAAAATGGATCAAGGATCTAGATATAAAATCAGAGACACTGCGTTTCATAGAAGAAAAAGTTGGCTACGATCTACATACTGTGGGGTCGGGCTCCAAATTTCTTAATAGGACGCTCATAGCCCAAGAGTTCTTAACAAGAATAAAAAAATGAGACTTACTTATACTAAAAAGTATTTTTTTCTCTGCAAGAGAAACAAAAAGGGAAGTAAATAGATAGCCTACATCCTGGGAACAAATTTTTACCCCTCACACTTCAGATAGAGCCCTAATATCCAGAATATACAAAGAATTCAAAAAAATTATCAATAAGATAACAAATAACCTAATCAACAAATGGGCCAAGGACCTGAAAAGACACTTCACCGAGGAGGACATACAATCAATCAACAAGTACATGAAAAAATGCTCACCATATCTAGAAGTCAGAGAAATGCAAATCAAACCCACCCTAAGATACCATCTCACTCCAGTATGATTGGCAGCCATTATGAAGTCAAACAACAACAAGTGTTTACGAGGATATGGGGAAAAGGGGACACTTGTACACCGCTGGTGGGACTGCAAATTGGTGAGGCCAACATGGAAAGCAGTATGGGGATTCCTGGGAAAGCTAGGAATGGATCCACCATTTGAACCAGCTATCGCCCTTCTCGGACTATTCCCTGAGGATCTTAAAAGAGTGTACTAAAGGGATACTGCCACATCAATGATGATAGTGGCACAATTCACAATACCTAGACTGTGTAACCAACCTAGATGCAATTCAATAGATGAATGGATAAAAAAAAAATGTGGCATCTATACACGATGGATGCAGCACTAAAAAATGACAAAATCATAGAATTTGCAGGGAAATGGATGGCATTAGAGCAGATTATGCTAAGAGAAGCTAGCCAATCCTTAAAAAAACAAATGCCAAATGTCTGCTTTGATAAAAATAGGGTAACTAAGAATAGAACAGGGAGGAAGAGCATGAGGAAAAGATTAATATTAAACAAAGACAAGTGGGAGAGAGAAAGGGAGAGAGAAGGGAAAGCATATGGAAATGGTAGGAGACCCTCATTGTTACACAAAATTACATATAAGACGTTGTGAGGGGAAAGGCGGGATCAAGAGAGAGAAGTGAAAAAGCAGATGAGGAAGAGAGGGAAGATAGGATGAAAGGGGAGGGGGGATAGTAGGGGATAATAAAGGTAGCAGAGGTCAACAGTCACTAATGTGACATTATGTAAAAATGTGAATGTGTAACTGATGTGATTCTGCAATTCATATTTGGGGAAAATTGGGAGTTCGTAACCCATTTCAGTCAAATGTATGAAAGATGATATATCATGAGCTTTGTAATGTTTTGAAAAACCAATAAAAATAAATAAACAAAGGTTTAAAATTGAGTGGGAAGAAATCAGCTAAAAAGGAGTTGAGATGCATTCATTTTGATAAGGAGAAAGTTTGTTTTGTGTAGTTGTAAATATCACAAATTTATTTTACCAGAAAACTGGCTTTTGAAATGAACATATATTGAGATTAAAGGATAATCCACCTACCTTCATGAAAAATTCATATCATTTCCTATATTTTTCATATTTCATTTTTTTTCGTGAATATTTTGTCATGGACCAGGTCTAGTCTTAGGCTACCTCATCTGACAAGTTCGTACAATGTGTTGGATTGTTCTTTTCATCTTTTATTTGATAGTTTGTAGCTGATAATGTGTATTTTTCCTTATCTTTATTTGGACATACATACCCAACTATATCTTTGCATTTTATGTTTTACTGGGGAAGAGACTCATCAAAAGCTCTTTATTATATGTATCAACAATGAAACATTTAGAGCATGCAATTATTCTTAATTTTGCATGAAAATATCTTTGTACCATTTTTCTTATAAAGATGTAGAATTATTACTGTAATAAGTAACTACTTACAAGAAGAATTAAACAATTGACTTTATATCAATCATGAATATGAAAATTAATAAAATAAGTATTTGGCAATAAATATGCAATTGATAGAAATTAAAATCACAAGAAAGCCATTTAAAATGTCAGTGCATATGGTCCTTAAATAAAAGGTTGTTCAAATAAAATTTCACTAATTCATAAGAGTTAATATGCCATATCACAGCTTAATGTAATATAAAAACTTAAATGATAAGTATTGATAAATAAGAATGATACCTGTTTACTTAAATATTTTTATTTGATTTTCACTGTAAGCTGTTAATTCTAGAAGACTTGAAAATTAAGAAAGACTTGGTCTATATTATTTCTAACACGCTAATCAAAGTACTTTTAAATATATATGTATATATATCATATGTAATACATATGCATGAATATAGATACATATGTATAATAAATGTATTGTAATATATCTATAGGTTATTATAATTATTAAATTTTCTCAAGAAAAAAGAATGACTATAAAAAAATTCTTAAATGTAAATTTCATAGCATATTACTGTTTGTAATGACATGAGAGAAAAACTCCTATGGAGGGAAAATGAAAAAGGAAGAGAGAGAAGGGGGAAAATGAGGAAGAAAGTGAGTAAAGAAGAGGGAGAGGAGTGTTTGATTATAAGATAAATGTGGAGGGTCTGGGTGTCTGGCTCAGTGGTAACATGCTTGGCTAGCATGTGTGAGGCACTGGGTTATATTCTCAGCACCACATATAAATAAATAAAATGAGGTCGATCAACAACTGAAAAAATAAAAAAAAAAAATAAAAAAGTAGAAATATTACCAAAATTCTAAGTTTTTATGAATGCTAAATAAAAAAAAATGTTACATAGCCTTATGTAATTTCTAGACTCCCCAAAATAGTCATTTAATGATAGATTACTAGTGCGATAACTAAAAATCCATTGCTCTTTCCTCGACATTCTGTGGCATGCTAGTGCTAAAATAAATTGTATTATAACACCAAAAAAAATTCTAATATTTCTACAGTAACTGACCCAGTATAACATAAATGCAAGAAGATTCCTATGGAATATAATTGTATTTTGACGTTCATTTTTATTCAACACTGGTACATTACTATTTGTCCAGTTTATGCACATCATAGTATGTATATTTCATTCACAATTTAGCAAATTTATACGCATTTGTTTTACTTTCAATCACTTCCTGCTTCAGAACACATGTATTCCTCCACGTTTCTTGACTGCTCCTTTCATGAGACTTTTTTCCAAAGACATTATTTTTGATTTCCATTATCATTTTTGAAGCAAAACTCACACACCCGTCATGATAAACCGTAAACCTAATATTACCATTAGATGTAAAACTGGTGGGAATGAATGATTGTATATCAATATAAGATTTCTTGTGTACTTTCAAATATCAATTCAATCCATTGTTTAATTTGGAACCAGTTATATTATTTATTCACAGTGTGGTCTATTCATGCATTGTCTCTATATTGATAGACACAGTGTACACCTCTGTGTACCCTCGATAATAATTTGTATATCTTCAAAATTTTGCTCACAGAAATGGTGGAAGAAAGACTCATGTCAACTGATCTACATATACATTTTATCACAGTAATATTCTGGACACAAAATGCAAAGGTCACACTTAGGATTGTCCCGAAGCCTAAATGGAAAGTGAACATGGATTACTAAAAACATCCATGTCTTGGATGCCTAATTCTCTCAAATGTCAATCCTATTGGTGAGTACATATTTGTTTCTTCCCAAGATTATATATTCACCCTCAACCATGTTGAAAATGTCTAATCCTATCACTCACTTTATATTTTGTCTGATTTCCTAATGTCTCTATTGATATCTCTTTTCCTACATATTTTCCCCAGTTCATCATAGTGACTGATTCTTCACATGTGCTGACATTTACATTCACTCTTTATCCGAAACCCTATTGCTAAAGAACTTTTTGTCCAAATACTATACTCACTCTTTTTTCTAAACCTACCGACTATCTACCTAATCCTACCGACTATCCCTTTTTGACTGGATGAACTCTTCAACAATCAATCATCCAAGGTACAAGGTCCTATGCCATTGTATATTGATTTATCTGAGACATCTGTGCAGAACATAATTCAAAGATAAGTATCCCAATCATGGGCCCAATGCCTTTCTGGTATTCAAATCTTACCTAGATTTCAGTTTTCATAATTACATTTCACCTGTATATTCTTAGAAATATTGCAGGTTCCCAATACCATTATTCATCCAACAGAATGATTCCTACCACAAATCGAACATGTTATTAATCCTAACTATACACTTTTCCCTCAATCCAACTTTACAGAAGAGCAGGGACAGAGTTGGTCTTACAGTACAGGGGTGTAGGGAACCTTCCACCTGTTGACAACCTCAAAGGTCCATGCAGATATGATCCCTGGAGAAGATGCAGGCAGCTATGAAAGGCCTGAGAGAGCAAACGTCATCTTCCATGGCAAACAACCCGGTCAGGTTAAAAGCATGTGTCTGAATCATCCTCTCTCTTCTTAATGTAGGGAAGATTGACCAAACTAGGCCTGTGTGGAGAGCTGTTCCCAGGTGCCTATTGTTTCTATACCATTCGAACTTGTGAAAGTGTCACAGGAAGTAGGCGCATCCTCCATATTATGAGACCCTAGGAAGCAAATGTTAGGACAAAGTGGTTGGAAATGCAGTGACCACATTCAGTTGCTGAAGGAAGTGACCTCACCTCACATCCTTGTTGATGGAACTCTCCGAATTTGGGTTCCAGGAAGCCAGGCACCAAGACCCAGTCCAAGCTCCAGTCACAGTGGTCTCACTTGTTTGGATTTACCAAGGACAGAGTCTGTCTTTTGTGGTACCTAGTGATGTGAGGATGGCCAAATGCCAGGAAAGTTCTGAAGAGGGGCCCTTCCAGAGAAAGAAGTTAGAGGCTCACTGCTGTCTCCTGACAACTTCACAGAGTTGACCCAGGAGACCAGATCTGAGACAGGACAGGCCATTTCTGGGGAACATAGTATTGCCCTCCAGTCAGAGGACACTCTGGATAGTTTCAGACCTACTTGGGGGAAGGAGGTGACTTCGTGGGTGTTTGAGTGGGTTTGTGGTTTTTTCTCATGTTCTGAGAATAGTTAGGAAAGGGGGTTTGTTTGGTTTGGAGTGAACTGTTTCTAGTTAGTCCTTTGACAAGGCGAGTGTTTCTATGTCTGTGTATCCCACTGTGTCCATGGTTGTAGACATTAGAAAAGAGAATGCCTCAATGGGTGTGTCCTGTCAAAGAGAAAACTTCCAAGCATTCATCCTGCCATTTTATAAATGGACTGTGGCTTGCCTTATCATTGGGCAACACCTATTATTTTCTTACGTTCCTGTATCCTTCCTGAATTCTGGCCACTCTCCAAAATAGGCTCATGGTTTTATGTACAAGATATGTACCACTTCCAAGCTCTGTGACATGGCCATGTACTGGATAGCTGAAGGGAATGCATCTCAGAAAACTCTGATATCAGTGTGACCAGTAAAGTCTCAGTGGAGAAACCCTGCTTTGGGCCTTTTGATTACCTATTGTTATGTTGCCCTGAATATCAGGAACATCTTTTCCTCAGGCTACTCCTTCCTGAAGCCTGAAGAAAACAGTTTTCACATGGAAATGAATGGGCATTTTACCTTTGTGTTTTACAATAAAACCTTCACAGAGATTAGGCTCTCATTAACTTAAAAATACTTTTAAATTTTATCTAAGGGTAAAAAGTAACATGTAACTGTACATATCTTTTTGATAACAAGTCCAATTATACAACACAAATGATACACATAAATCTCCAACATGTTTTTATTTTAAGCCTAGAATTACCATACAACCTTAGAACATTTCTGTTTTCATACTTATATTTCACTTCTATAGTCTTATAAATATCGCAGGTTCCCAATAACATTATTCATACAGCAGAACAATTCCTAACCCAAATCGAACATGTTATTAACCCTAACCATACACTGTTCCCTCAATCTAACTTTACAGAAGAGCAGGGAAACAGTTCGTCTTACAATACAGGAATTTAGGGGATCTTCCACCCGCTGAGAACCTCAAACGTCCATGCAGAAATGATCCCTGTAGAAGATGTAGGCAGCTATGAAGGACCTGAGAGAGTAAGAGTCACCTTCCATGGCCAACAACCTGGTCAGGATGAAGGGTTGTGTCTGAATCTGCCTCTCTCTTCTTAATGTAGAGAAGATGCACCAAAACAGGCCAGTGTGGAGAGCTGCTCTGGAGTGCCTATGGATGATATACCATTCTAACTTGTGAAAGTGTCACAGGAAGTAGGGGCAGCCTCCATCTCATGGGGCCTTGGAAGCAACAATTAGGACAATGTGTTTGCCAAGGCAGTGACCTCATTCAGTTCCTGAAGGAAGTGACCTCACCTCACTTCCTTGGTGTTCGAAATCTCTGAACATGTGGTCCAGGAAGCCAGGCACCCACAGCCAGTCCCAGTCCCAGTCCCAGTGATCTCACTTGTTTGGATTTACCAAGGACAGAGTCAGTCTTTCTTGGTACCTACTGATGTGAGGATGGCCAAATGCCAGTAAAGCTCTGAAGAGGGCCCTTTCCTGAGAAACCAGGTTGTGGCTCACCGCTGGCTCCTGTCAACTTCACAGAGTTGGACAAGGAGAACAGATCTGAGACAGAACAGGCCATTTCATGGAAACATAGTATGGCCCACCACTCAGAGGACACTGCGGATAGTCACAGACCTACTTGGGGGAAGGAGGTGCATTTGTGGGTGTGGGTGTGTGTTTGTGGTTTTGTCTCATGTTCTGAGAATAGGTAAGAAAGGCAGTTTGTTTTGTTTGGAGTTAATTGATTCTAGTAAGTCGTTTGAAAAGGCGAGTGTTTCTAGGTCTGTGTATCCCACTGTGTCAGGGGTTGTAGACATTAGAAAAGAGAATGCTTCAATGGATGTGTCCTGTCTAGTAGAAAGCTTCCCCGGATTCATACTTCCCATTTATGAATGGACTGTGGCTTGCATTATTGATGGGCAACCCCCGATATCTTCCTAAGTTCCTGTTTTCTTTCTGAATTCTGGCCACTTTCCAGAATAGGCTCATGGTTTTGTGTCCAAGATGTATACCACCACCAAGCTCTGTGACATGGCTATGTACTGGATAGCTGAAGGGAATGGCGAGCAACTCAGAAAACTCAGATATCAGTGTAATCAGGAAAGTTTCAGTGGAGAAATACTGCTTTGGTTACCTATTGTTCTGTTGCCCTCAATGTCAGGAAGGTCTTTGCCTCTGGCCACCCCTTTGGGAAGCCTAAAGAAAACAGTTTTCAAATGGAAATCAATGGGCATCACCTGTGACTCTTTGCTTAATTGCATTGGAAAGGGATATGTCTGAATCAGGCTCTAGGTCCTGTGTTAGGCTTTGGCTTAGATTCTCAGCACATGATGGATGTAAAGAAAATCCCATGTTTGCATCCAAAACTAAATTGGCCAAAAGAGCAGTCATTATGGAAGAAGTCTCTCGCCTTCCCCTGTAAGGTTCCTCACCTCCATCAAGTGAGAATAGGAACCTTTGGATCAAATGAGTTCTTCAAAGCCCTTTAGAGGCTATCCCATAGGTGCTTGGGTTTTCTCCAGAATCCAAATCACATAAAGAATCTATACCTGACAGTCAGTAGGCCTCAAATTGGAGGAGCAAAGCAATATTAATAGCAGGCCTATTTGATCACTCCTGGTTCCCTGGACGAGTGTCCAGGACACCCTGACTTTAGGCAAATGAGGGGCAATGGAGGTTATTTTGGACACTGTCTTGGGCTGTGCCCCTCATGGAAACCTCAAGCCAGAGGTAATGATGAGTGTCCATATGGAAGAAGATGAGGGCCATGTGGGAGTGTTTTGGTTTTAATTGTGGTCATGTGTGGCCGTTGGAATAGATGACTGGGTCCACCTTGGCTTTAACTCTGTTGTGATTCCCCTTAGAGACTGAGTTGTGGACCTCACCTCAGAGACGTATTGCCATAAATTTTGTTGGGATTTTAGGAGGATTCACATGAGAGTCACCCTTGTAAAATGAGATCTAGGCCCAGGGTGGCTGTTCACTGAGCACTGTGAGTCTCAGCCAGGTTACCACATGATTTTATTCTGAAAGACTTGGCAGCCATATATGAGAGTCAAAACACACGGATGTCACAATGTAGATCCCAATGGGCCTGGATTCATGTGATCATTTGGCCACTGTTTGGGAAGCCTTGCCTGTGAGACTTCTGCAGAGATTTCATTGAAATGAGCTTCCTAACCATTTAATAGTTCCAGAATGAAATGAAACACACAGTGCCTCCAACTTCAACCTTGAAAAATGGGTAGATAAATACCAAGAAATTTTTAAACTTCCCATGACCAGGTGGCACTGGAGAATCTTTGGATATCCTGTGGCTGATCATGAGATTACAAGACAGTGCTTTGATTGACTGGTTTTCATAAAAATGGTTCAGAACAGAGATACCAGGAAGTTGGAGCCTGCTGAGAGGTGGGCCTACAGCAGTGCTGGGCAGGTGTGCAATAAAACAACTGTGGTGGGGCCATGTGGATCTTCCATTGGCTTCCAAATGACTTGTGACTGACATGGTGCAGCCAGCAGACCCTTGTATGTAAAGGCATCTTGTTATATGGACAGGATTCAGGGCAATGTTTAGAATCAGATTGCTATGGTCAAGGGGGCAAGTCATGTGGGATATAAGCCTGGTTGGTGCATTCTCCTGCAGACCCTGACCTACCAAAAGTGACAGAACTCACTCACGCACCGGGTAACAGTTGAATTCTTTGTATATCATGAAGCAAATACCAAAATCCCAGTGCAGCAGCAAGAAACACGACGAAAAGTGGAGGATGACCAAATGGCCTCACAGTCCACATGTGAATACACTTATCCCCCAGTTGCCACAGTTTACCTACTAAAGAAAATTCAGCACTGCTGCCACATATTCAGTGGAAAATAAGAAACCATGTCCTCGAGGTAACATAGATGCAGACACAGCTTTGATTGTCTCACTACAATGGAAGCTAAATCTCCCGACAACAACATATATTTCAAGTGCCCAAACTCAGAGTGAGTTTCTCAAGAAGGATTTAGGGAACCAGAGCTCCATGTTTGTGGACTGTTTTCCCTGTCCCTTACTTTTGAAATCTCCTCTTCCGTCTTCAAGGTTGTGAACTCCTGAGCATATTCCATTCCAGATATTTATTCACAGGTTTTCTAACTCTTCTCCTCTAATTGTGCCTTAGTCTCCGTGATTGTAATGTCAAGGCATCCCTTTCTCTGTATCCTATTCAGCACATGTATTTTTACATGCAATTATAGAATCTTACCTGATACCACACGTACATTCTTGTGAGGTGACTGACTTGGCAGATACAAATTGTAAGAGATCACTCCTCCTAAAAGCTGTTGGAACTGAAAATTCAATCTATGAGTGAGCTTCCTTGTTTAAGAACATTATACATAAATCCATATTCAAGAAAATAAATACATTTGGATCTGTAGATGACATATATTTCATGGTGAATTTCAATTGGAATATATTATGCTATTTTTAATGTCTGTGTGTTTGTGTATGTATATATATATATATATATACACACTCTCCAGATTTTTCAAAATATGAAATATATGTCTTGTTATACACTCCCTAAACTCATTCATATTCAAGTATGTGTATTTATAATCAAATTTTCACAAGAGTATTCTCAAAATTATTCATTCACTTGAAATACATATTTGTTTCCTAGTACTGAAAACTATCTTCAGTGAAAGGTGCATACAAATCCTAATATTTCCACAGTAACTGAACCAGTTTAACATCAATACAAGTAGATTCCTATGGGACATGTTGTGCATTTTGACATTTATTTTATTCAACACTGGTACATTACTATTTCTTCAGTTTATGCTCATCATAGCAAATATATTTCATCCAAAAATTTGCAAATTTATAGGCATTTTGTTCACTTTCAATCACTTTATTCTACAGAACACATGTATTCCTCCATGTTTTTGATGGGTCTTTTCATGAGACTTCTTTCCAAACACATTATTTTCGATTTCCATGATCACTTTTGAAGCAAAACTCAAAGACACTTCGTGATAAACCATAACCCTAATATTACCATTAGATGTATTGCTGGTTGGAATGAATGATGGTATATCGATATAAGATTTCTTATATATTTTCAGATATGAATTCAATCTATTATTTAAAGTGGGACCAGTTATATTATTGATTCACAATGTGGTCTATTCATGCACTATCTCTATATTCATAGACACAGTGTACACCTCTTTGTACCACCAATACTAATTTATAGGACTTCAAAACATTGCTCCCAGAAATGCTGGAAGAAATACTAATGTCACGTCATCTACATATACATTTTATCACAGTAATATTCTGGACACAAAATGCAAAGGTTACACTTATGATTGTACCAAAGCCTAAAAGGAAAGTGAACAGGGATTACTAAAAACATCCATGTCCACATTGCCTAATGCTCTCAAATGTCAATCCTATTGGTGACTACATATTTGTTTCTTCCTAAGATTATATATTCAAACTCAACCCTGTTCAAAATGTCTAATCCTATCACTCACTTTGTACTTTCCCTGATTTTGTAATGTCTCTATTATTATCTGACTTCCTACATATTTTCCAAAGTTCATCATTGTGACTGAATCTTCATATGTGCTGAAATTTACCTTCACCCTCTAACAGAAACCCTATTGCTAAAGAAGTTTTTTTTTCCAAATCCTATACTCACTCTCCTTCCAAAACCTACCAACTATCTTCCTAATCTTACCTACTATCCCTTTTTGACTGGATGTTCTCTTCCACATTCAATCATCCAATGTACAAGGTCCTATGCCATTGTATATTTATTTATCTGAGACATCTGTGCAGAAAGTAAGTCAACACTAAGTATACCAATGAAGGGCCCAATGCCCTTCAGGGTTTCAAATCTTAGATTTCTGTTTTCATACATATATTTCACCTACATATTCTTATAAATATCGTAGGTTCCCAATAACATTATTCATCCAGCAGAATAGTTCCTAACACAGATTGAACATGTTATTAACCCTAACCATACACTCTTCCCTCAATCTAACTTTACAGAAGAGCAGGGACAGAGTTGGTCTTACAAGACAGAAATTAAGGGATCTTTCACCTGCTGAGAACCTCAAAGGTCATTAAAGATGATCCCTGGAGAAGATGTAGGAAGCTATTAAGGACCTCAGAGAGCAAAAGTCATCTTTCATTGCAAACAACCTGGTCAGGATGAAGGGTTGTGTCAGAATCAGCCTCTCTCTTCTTAATGTAAAGAAGATGCAGCAAACCAGGCCTGTGTGGAGAGCTGTTCCTGGGTGCCTATGGTTTTATACCATTCTAACTTGTGAAAATGTCAGAGTAAGTAGGTGCAGCCTCCATCTCATGGGACCCTTGGAAGCAACTGTTAGGACAAAGTGGTTGCCAAGGTATGGACCTCATTCAGTTCCTGAAGGAAGTGACCTCACCTCACTTCCTTGGTGATGGAATTCTCTGAACTTGGGATCCAGAAAGCCAGGCATTCAGAGCCAGTCCCAGTCACAGTCCCAGTGGTCAAAATTTTTCGGATTTACCAAAGACAGAGTCAGTCTTTCTTGGTACCTACTTATGTGAGGATGGCCAAATGCCAGGAAGGTCTGAAGAGGGGCCTTTCCTGAGAAAGCAGATAGTGGCTCACCACTGGCTCCTTACAGATTCACAAAGTTGGCCACAGAGACTAGATCTGAGACAGGACAGCCCATTATGAGGGAATTTCTTATGGCCCACCATCAAACGACACTCCGTATTGTCACAGAGGTACTTGGGGGTCTGTGTGGGTGTGGGTGTGGGTATTGGTTTGTGGTTTTGTCTCATGTTCTGAGAATAGGTAAGAAAGTCGGTTTGTTTGGTTTGGTGTGAACTGATTCTAGTAAGTCGTTTGACAAGGCTAGTCTTTCTATATCTGTGTATCCCACTGTGTCCATGGTTGTAGACAATAGAAAAGAGAATGCATAAATACATGTGTCCTTTCTAGTAGAAATCTTCCCAGCATTCATTCTGCCCAATTTATGAATGGTCTGCGGCTTGCCTAATGGATGGGCAACACCTAATATCTTCTTAAGTTCCTGTTCTCTACCTGAATTATGGGCAACCTCCAGAATACGCTCATGGTATTGTGTCCAAGATATGAACCACCTCCACGCTCTGTGATACGGCCATGTACTAGAGAGCTGAAGGAAATGATGAGCATCTCAGAAAACTCAGATATCAGTGTGACCAGGAAAGTCTCAATGGAAAAACCCCGCTTTGGGCCTTTTGCTTACATATCCTTCTGTTGCCCTGAATGTCAGGAAGGTCTTTGCCTCAGGCTATGCCTTTTTGAAGCCTGAAGAAAACAGTTTTCAAATGGAAATGTATAAACATTACCTGTGGCTCTTTCTTAATTGCTTTGGAAAGGGATGTGTCTGAATCAGCCTCTTGGCCCTGTGTGAGGCTGTGGCTTAGATTCTCAGCACCTGATGGATCTAAAGAAAAATCCCATGTGTGCATGCAAATCAAAAAGCCAAAAGAGCAGTCATTTTGGATGAAGTTTCTCGCCTTCCTCTGTAAGGTTTCTGACTTCCATCATTGAGAATATGGATCCTTTGGGTCAAATGAGTTCTTCAAAGCCCTGCAGACACTAGACCATAGGTTCTTGGGTTTTCTCATGACTCCAATTAACATAAAGAATCTAAACACCACAGTCAGTAGGCCTCAAAATTGAGAATAAGAGCAATATTAACGGCAGGCCTCTTTGAACACTCCTGGTTCACAGGAAGGATGTCCCGGCCACACTGACTTTAGGCAAATGGATGCAAGGGAGCTTATTTTGGACACTGTCTTAGGCTGTGCCCCTCATGGAAACCTCCAGCCAGAGGTTATGATGAGTGTCTATATGGAAGAAAATGAGGGCCATGTGGGAGTGTCTTGATTTTAATTGCGGTCATTTGTGTGGCGCTTGGAATAGATGAATGGGTCCACCTGGGCTTGAACACTGGTGTGATTCTCCTTAGAGACTGAGTTCTGGAACTTACCTCAAAGAAGTATTGCCTTGTATTGTGTTGGGATTTTAGGAGGCCATGCATGAGAGTCGCCCTTGGAAACTGGGATCTATGCCCAGGTTGGCTTTCCACAGAGCACTGGGAATCTTGGGAAGGATATCACATGATTTTATTCTTAAAGACTTGGCAGCCATAGTTGCAAGTCAAAACACATATGGACCTCAAATTGTAGACCTCAATAGGTCTGGCTTCATGGGACCTTTTGGCCTGTCTTTGGGAAGCCTTGCGTGTGATAGTTCTCCAGAGCTTTCATTGAAATGAGCTTCCTCTCCATTTAATCATTCCTGAATGAATTGAAACCCACAGTGCCTCCAACTTCACCCTTGAAAAATGGCTAGATAAATACCTTTAAATTTTTGACATTCCCATGACCGGGTGGACCTGGAGAACCTATGGATGTCCTATTGATGACCATCAGTGTACCAGACAGTGCCTTGATTGACTGGGTTTCATGAAAATGGTGTAGAACGGAGATGCCAGTAATTTGGAGCCTGCTGAGTAGTCGGCCTAGAGCAGTGGTGTGCTGGTGTGTGTTAAAACATCTGTGGTCGGGTCATCTGCATCTGCCCTTCGCTTCCAAATGGTTTGTGACTGACATGGTACAAGCCCCAGATCCTTGTATGTAAAGGCATCTTGTTATATGGAGAGGATTCAGGGCAATGTTTACAATCAGATTGCTATGGTCAAGAGGGCAAGCTATGTGGGATAGAAGCCTTGTTGGTGCATTCTCCTGCAGACCCTTACCCACCACACGTGACAGAACTCCCTCCATCACTGTGTCCCAGTTGAACTTCTTGTATTTTGTGAAGCAAATATCAAACTCCCAGTGCAGCTGCAAGAAACACCACAAAAATTGGAGGATGACCAATGGCTTCACATTCCACCCTGGGAGACATTTAGCCACCAGTGGCCACAGTTTCCCTACAAAGAGAGAATTCAGCACTGCTGCCTCATGTTCATTGGAAAATAAGAAACAATGTCCTCTAGGTCACATAGATGCTGACCCAGCTTTGATCGTCTCACTATAAAGGAAGCTAAAGCTCCTAAAAACAACCTCAGATGAAGTTTCTCAAGAAATATTTAGGCCGGCAGAGCTCCATGTTTGTGGTGTTTTTACCCTGTCCCTGACTTTTGGAAACTCCTATACCACCTCCAAGGTTGTGAACTCCTGAGCATTTTCCATTCCAGATGTGTATTCACAGATTTTCTAACTCTTCTCCTCTAATTGTGTCTTACATGGGATGAAGGTAATGTCAAGGCATTGTTCTGAATACACATTGGATTCTTTTTCCAATTTTCCATTTGAAATACTGAATCCCTGACTGTCAGGCGTAGAAGGAATTCACCTTCAAAGAATAGCCTGACACTTACAAGAAACAGCCCCCATGGAGACATCCTGTCTGGGAGACATCCTGTAGCCAACTGTGTCTCTGAGACATCCTGTTGCCATCTGTATTCCTGAAACATCCTGAGTTTATCTCACCTTGTGAAGACATCCAGGAACTTTGGATAAGAGAGCTTTCCCATCTCCAGCATATAAATGCCCCTGTGTGAAAAATAAAAGTTTGCAGCTTGATCAGAACTCCTGTCTTGCTGTCATCTCTCGTGTCTCTTGTCCCTTCATTCCTCCGCATCTAGGTTCGCTGCCCCTGTTGATGTGTCTTTCCAGCCGTGACTACTGGCACCCACTGACTGGGGCTCGAGCCTTTGACTGATTGGGAACCCCGTCCTCCTGGAAGACTTCATCAAGTGGAGCTCGCGATTGCCTCAGCAGACACCACAAAGAGACAGATCCAGGAGGAGAGTGGGGATGACGCACGGTGAGTGACCCACCATGGGACAAGCAGTTTCGTCACATGATTTGTTTTTGTCAGGCCTCAAGGAGTCCTTCAAGACATGAGGGGTGCGTGTTAAGAAAAAGGACTTAAAATTTTTCTTCTAATACATAGGAGAATTGTGTACATGGTTTCACATTGAAGTGACCATTGATGGCAAAAGATGGCTTAGAGTAAGAGACTGTTTAAAAGATTATTATGAAACCTTTGGCCCAGAAAAAGTGCCAGTTCCCACCTTTTCTTACTGGAACTTAATTAATGAAATTCTTAAAAGTTCACCCTTTGACAATGGTACCTTACAACTTGTAAGGATTGGAGAAGAGACTATGCAAAACACCTCTCGTCTCCCCACGGCATGCCCATCAGTTAGTATAGACATTGACCCTTCTCAGTCTCCCCAGGACCCTGGGAACCTTCCTAGTCCCCCTCAAAATACCACCCTAATGAATAAGGCTCCAATGGTTACCAAACACCTTTATCGAGTTTTAAATCCCAGAGACACATTGACCCCTGGGACGGAGGCTACCTTGGAGAAGGAAGCAGCAAGCTACCATTCAGAAGATGCGCCACCTCTCAGGACCCTGCCACAGCCTATAGGACTTACACATCTACCTACCTCCTATATCCCTCCTGCCTTTTGTGCTCCAGCCTTTTAGGAGCAAAATGCAACCCAGATATTTTTCCCCACTTCCCTTGCCTAGCCTGGCTCCCTTGTGAGAGTCTCTCCAACATAGACGGGAACAGATCAAACTTTTAAAAGAATTAAGATCCCTAGACTCTGAGCTCTGTTCATTAGCCTTAGGCACGGAGTCAATGCAAACTGGCCCACGGCGGTCTAATACAAAGGCTAAGCCACTCCATCAGCCTGTTCTCGCCTTCCCAGTCACCCGCAGTCAGATAGATAAGCCTGCCCAGGCTGAGGTCAAAGACTTAGACGAGGATCAAGAGGAGGAAGTGGGGGAAATGGATCAAGGAGATCAGGACTCAGAGGATGAGGAGTTCACCCCTAGGCAGGAAGGAACCCAGAGTGTCTACAAAAAAATTAAGCCTGCGTTTTCTTGAAAAACATAAAAAGACTTGTGCTCACAATGGCCCCACTGTGCCCTACAAGTTGACTTTATTAGAAAGCCACAGCGCACAATGGCTTACTCCCAATGATTGGAAATTTTTAGACCGAGCTACCCTCAGTGCCGGAGATTTCCTCTTATGGAATGCAGATTTCGAGGAGCACTGTCAGGAAACTGCTCAAAAAAAATTAACTAAGGCCTCCTCTAAATCCTGAACTTATGTTAAGCTAGTGGGCTATGCGCCATTTGACACTAAAACTAAATAGGCACGTTTCCCTGCTGGAATTTTGGCGCAGATTCAGATGGCTTGCTTACATGCTTGGAGATGCCTCCCTCAAACTGGCTCGGCTACCACTTCTTAGGCAAAAATTTGACAAGGACCCAACGACCCTTATAGAAACCTTGTTCCCCGGCTTAACCTAGCTGCAGAATGCTTGCTTGGACCAAGCGAAAGCAAAAGAACTTTTGTAAAACATCTTGCCTTTGAAAACGCCAACCTGTCATGTCAGGATGTTCTTTGACCACATAAGGAAAAAGGGAAACTTTCGGACTTTATTAGACTCTGTGCAGGGGTGGGTGCAGCCCATGCCATGGGTCTCGCCCTACATGCCCCCTTTATCAAGGCCTTTCACAATCCTGGCTCATGTACTTGCTTTACTTGTAAACAACCTGGCCATTTTGCACGCAAGTGTCTGAAAGACAAACAAAGCGTAGGAATATCGTCTCCTCAAACTGGGGCTAAACCGCCCCCAGCTACCCTTTGTTCTAGATGTGGTAAATGTCATCACTTGGCCAGTAAGTGTAGATCTAAGAAAAATGGCCTCAGACAGCCTATTTCTTCCTGCTTCTCAGGAAAACCCTGCGGGGCCAGCCCCTGGCCACGACCTCCCCCAGGACAAAACCAGGGGCAATAAGGTTTATTCCCTTCCAAACTCCAAACCTACCACAAAATTCTTCCCCACAATTGCCTCCCTCTAACTAGCCACCCCATGCAGCGCAGGATTGGACCTCTGTGCCACCACCGATACAATATTAGACTCAATGCAAGGGCACCAGATAATACCCACTAGAATTATGGGTCCCCCTTCATCTCATACGAGTGCCCTTATTCTTGGAAGAGTCTCTGCTACCTTAAATGGTGTTCAGGTCTTCCCTGGCATTAATGATAATGATTTCACTGGAGAAATAAAAATACTAGCAACAGCTATTAATGGAGTTGCGGCCATCCCAGCAGGAACAAGACTTGCACAATTAATATTCCTTCCCTTGGATTCAGGAGGCACTTCCACCGCCCAAACATAAAATGGGGGACAGCCTCCCTCGGCTGCTCTGATGTATATTGGGTTCAGCCCATTTCTCACAATAGACCCACCCTTACCTTACTTATTGAAAAAAAGGAATTCCAAGGAATTCTAGATACTGGAGCTGATGCCACAATTATTTCTCACAAATACTGGCCATCAGGTTGGCCCATCACCCCATCCTTGAATGACCTAAAAGGGTTAAGAGTCAAAAAATCCCCATGTCAGTTCTAGGGCTCTTAGCTTTACTGATAAAGAGGGTAATAAGGTGACTGTCACTCCTTTCATTGTTCCTGACCTCCCTGTTAACCTATGGGGCCGAGATATTTTGAGTCAAATGGAAGTCATTCTTGCCAGTCCCAATTCCATGATGACTCATCAAATGCTTCGTATAAATTTTGTCCCTGGTACAGGCCTTGTGAGACTGAGACAAGGACTGGTGGGGACTATAAAACTCATAAAAAAACAAATACATATGGACTTGGGTATTCTGATTTTTAGTGTCGGTTCCTGACCCTCCTGTACCCCATGCAGATAAAATTATTTGGGAGACTCAGACTCTTGTGTGGGTGGATCAGTGGCCCCTTACCCCCCCAAAAAAATTGGAGGCTGCCTCCATGTTAGTGCAGGAACAGCTGGCAGCCGGCCATGTAGAGCCCTCAACCTCACCATGGATTACTCCTATTTTTGTTATCAAGAAAAAATCAGACAAGCGGCATCTTTTACAATATTTGTGTGCCAGTAATAAAGTTATGTGCCTGATGGGAGCACTACTGTCTCGAATTCCCACACCAATGGCTATTCCCAAAACTATTGTAAAATGGTTATTGACTTAAAAGTTTGCTTTTTTACCATTCCTTTACATCCTGAGGATAGACCCTATTTTGCCTTTAGTCTCCCTTGCATTAATTTCCACGGCCCTATGCAGAGATTTCAATGGAAGGTTCTTCCCCAAGGTATGGCCAACAGCCCTAGTCTTTGCTAAATATAAGTTGTTCAAGCAGTAGACCCTCTGAGAGAGTGATGACCACAATTTTATGTTTTACATAATATGGATGAATTTTTAATTGCTGCACCTAATTACCATGACCTTAATAATTGTTACTTGGACCTTTAGAAAACCCTCACTACCTTGAGACTACGGATAGCTGCTGATAAGGTTTAAACACAGGACCCTTATACCTATTTGGGCCTTAAACTTCAAGATAATCAGATCCAAATTCATAAAATACAACTGCGTGTGAACCATCTTCACACCCTTAATGATTCTCAAAAATTACTGGGAGATATTCAATGGCTAAGAACATATTTATAATTATCCACTTGTGTACTTTTGCCCCTTAATGATATTTTGAGAGGTGATTCCTACCCTTCCTCCCCTCAAAAGCTTACTCCCGAGGCATGACAGGCATTAAACCAAGTCACAGAGGCCATTGCCAAACAGTTTGTTACACAAATTTTTTATAACCTTCCTCTGGTTCTGGTTCTTTTACACACTCCTCATATACCCTCAGAAAAATTTTGGCAGTGATATCCATATTTTAAAAATAAAGGCTTCCCCTTGCTTTGGGTCCATTTATCCACCACATCCTCCAAGTTTATTACCGTTTATCTTGCTCAGGTAGCTTCTATTATTATTAAAGGTCGTTTGCTTTCTCGACAACATTTTGGCAAAGACCCTGATAATATTTTAATTCCATATACTAATGACCAAACCCAATTTTTACTACAGAGAGGGGATGAATGGGGTATTGCCCAATCAGGCCATTTGGGAACAATTGATAACCACGTCCCCAATGACACCCTTTTACATTTTGTCCAGATACATCCATTTATTTTTCCCAAAATTACTCAAAAGGCTCCCAGTTCCAAGCCCTTACTGTCTTTACAGACGGTTCCAGTAATGGCTGTGCGGTCTTTGTTGTCAATAACCAGCCTACAACCTTTGATACTGTCTATCATTCAGCACAGTTTGTGAAATTGTTTGCCATAACACAAGTTTTTATAACATTTTGTGATAATCCTGTTAATATTCATACAGACAGTGCCTACATTGCTCATTCTGTGCCCCTGCTGGAGATTTCACCCGCCATTAAAGCTTCTTCCAATGCGGCCTTTCTGTTTCACCAGCTTCAGCAGCTAATTCAGGCCAGACAACACCCATTTTTCTTAGGACACATCAGGGCACACTCTGATCTTTCCGACCCTCTAACACAGGTAATGCTCAAGCTGATGCAGCAACTCCTACCATCTTTCAAATTTTTGGTGGCTCCATTCAATAGGCCACGGAGCTAAACAATCTTCACCAACTAAATTCCCAGAGCCTTCGATTACTTTGTAAAATTACCAGGCAACAGAAACGAGAAATAGTAAAAGAATGCCCTGCTTGCGCTCTCTCCCTCCCCATTCAACACTTGGGAGTTAACCCCCGAGGATTACTGCCAAATCAGGTTTGGCAAATGGATGTTACTCATTTTCCTGAATTTGGAAAAACCAAATATATACACGTTTCTATCGATAACTTCAGCAGCTTTATTTTTGCATCACCACATTCTGGAGAGGCTACCAAAGATGTCCTTTCTCATCTTGTTTCAGCCTTTTCCATAATGGGTAAACCAATACATATTAAAACAGATAATTATCCTCCATATACCAGTGCCAAGTTTAAACAGTTTTGTGCTACCTTGCAATTTTGTCATCCTACTGGAATTCAATACAAACCTCAGGGCCAAGGCATTGTGGAATGTTCCACCTTACCTTAAAGACTTGGCTATCCCGCCTTAAGGCTTCCGCCCTTGTATTTACCACTCACAGGCATTGCCTTAACCATGCATTATTTGCCCTTTCTTTTCTTACCCTAGACAGTGAAGGCCTTTCGGCTGCAGACACACACTGGCATCCCTTTTCCAATTCTGATCAGCCACCTGTTATGTGGCGAAATCCCCTTACAAATAAATGGAAATGCCCACATCCTGTCCTCATCTGGGAATGTGGCTCAGCTTGTGTTTTGGACCAAGAGCTAGCAGCCCCAAGATGGTTACCAGAATGCCTGGTTAAACAGGTTAATGACTTACCTCAAACCGGGGACGGAGGCCCTCTCCCTGAGTACAAATTTTCCCCTTTTCCGGATCCATTCAACAATCTGTGTGAGGATCCTGCTTAAGGCACTTCTGCTGAACAGGTTTGTGCACGGAGGCCTGGGCCCTCCACCTTCCAACATCATGGAGTACCTTCCCCCCCCTCCCCGCGTGAAGGCAAGGGAGGATCTTGGACTCAGGCTCCCACTAGTTGGAACCAGACTGCTGACTGCATGACTAAGGTGGCTTACCTCCGTTCCGAGGTTGACCATAAATTCAGAGGAGTTCATCAGCCTAAATGGGTATGTGTTAACAAGCCAAAGATTATTCCCCCTAGTACAAGTAAAGCTCTCCAAAATTGTTCTGCAACCCGTACGCATACCCAGGCGATGCATGTCTCTTGTTTTGTGTCGGCCTCAATTTGTGTTAACAAGCAGGGAGAATGATTTTTTGAAGCCTCCCTAACTAAAACTCATGAAGCAGGGTGGACCACTATTCATTATACCCCCGTTCTCTTTGACCAGGGAGGAGAAGGCAAATACACCAAGCTACAGTCAGCTGGGTGCCAAGGCACTGTCGGAAAAACTTCCTACTGGCCCATTAAGGACCCTACAGGGGTCTCTGATGGTAGAGGACCCACTGATGCAGTCAAGCATCCTCAGATAATCAAACTTTTGAAACCCAAATCCCTGAGCTCACATATCATCCCTTAATGTAGCCGAAATCCCAGTTCCCAGGTTTAGATACCAATACATTAGATATTTTGCAAACTACCTTCTCCTTCCTTAATAATTCCAACCCCACCCTTGCTGGTAATTGCTGGCTCTGCATGACAACAGGGGCAAGCATGCCTATGGCAGTTCCTATTAATTCTACTATGGACAATGATAATACATGCCAACCCGGATTTCCCTTTAAAGTACAGCCTATAGGCACTTTTACATTATGTCTTTTAGGCGTGATGCAGAATAATACCTATGATATGGATTTTGGAATTGCTTCCTTTGGAAATTGCTCAACAGAACAAAATTATTCCTCACCCATCCCATCTCTTTGTCCCCCCAATGGCACAGTTGTTATATGTGGAGGAAATGTGGCCTTCCCCAGGCTTCCAGCGAATTGGAACAGTGGCTGTGTTCTTGCCTTATTACTCCCTGATATAACTATTGTCCCAGGAGACGAACCTCTAGCCTAGACACCTTAGTCAAAAGACAGAGGCGGGCGATACAGGCCTTATCACTTATTGCCAGCCTTGGAATAACAGCTGCTGTGGGCACAGGTACACTGGCTTAGGCACGGCAATACACCCTTACCATCGCCTGTCTCAACAACTTAAAATGATGTACAAACTCTATCAGAAACCATTAAAGATTTGTAGGACCAAATAGACTTCCTGGCAAAAGTGTTCCTTCAAAACAGACGAGGCTTAGATTTGCTGACTGCTAACCAGGGAGATATTTGATTGGCCTTAGGGGAACGATGCTGCTTTAATGCCAATAAATCAGTCATAGTATGCACTAAATTTAAGCAGCTTCAAGAAGATCTAGAAAAGAGATGAAGGGAACTATTTGAAAATCCCCTCTGGACAAAGCTTAATGGATTTCTACCCTACCTTCTTCCCCTATTAGGCCCTTTGTTGGGTTTACGTTTAATGGTGACCATAGGACCCTGCATTATAAACAGTGTGGTACAATTTATTAAAGAACACATTAATATTATGGCCTCTAAGCCCCTACAAATCCACTATCATCATCTGGAGATGGAAGACCACGCTGTCAACTTTTAAAAGGATGTTCTACCCTTCTGACAGGCTTATTTCTTAAGTTTACATCCCCACAAATCTCTCTTTCTTACATAAAACTATAAGTAACAGCTCTGACAAAACATCTTCTGCCCTTGCCATAAGGGTTCGTCTACATGGGCCCTTCGGCTTGGGGGAAGACGCACCCATGGAGTGAGGACGTTAGGCCACAATATCGGAGGGTGCAGGAAGGATTGCAAAAGGATGGATCCACGGATCCCCAAACACAAGACCAGTGAGTGACATGCTCTGGTGCATGGCGGTTGGCATGCTTCCGCTTCAAGGCCATCTCCTCCAAAAACATGCCAAGGCCACCACGAAATCTGCTAGTAAAGATGCTCGCTCGGATCAGGAGATATTTTAAGGCCTCCTAGAGAAACAGAGCCTCTAACCCCCCCCCCCTAAAAACATGGCCGGTAAGGTAGGTCAAATATTTTATATAAGAAAGGGGGAGATGTCAGGGGCTAAAAGGAAGTTCTCCTTCAAAGAATAGCCTGACACTTACAAGAAACAGCCCCCTGGGAGACATCCTGCCTGGGAGATATCCCACAACCATCTATCTCCCTGAGACATCCTGTCGCCATCTGTCTTCCTGAAATATCCTGAGGTTATCTAACCCTGTGAAGACATCCAGCAACTGCCGATAAGAGAGCTTTCCCACCAGCAGCATATAAACACCCTGTGAGAACAATAAAAGTTTGCAGCTTGATCAGAACTCCTGTCTGGGTGTCATCTGTCCTGTCTTTTGTCCCTTCATTCCTTCCCAACTATGTTCGATGCCCACGTTGATGTGTCCTGCTGGCCGGGACACCTGGCACTAACCCATACCCTACTAGAATATGACTACTAATCCTAATATGATGGAGAAAAATAACCCAAATAGAATAGAAATACAAGCAGTTCAGAGGAGGCATGGTGTATAGTTGGAGTTGCCTTTTGCATGATCTAGGGTAGGTGTTATAAATCTAGCTAATTTTTAAATGAAATAGTTCTCCATGTGTTTTTAAAGTTAAAAAATATGTGAATACCTGTCTCCCTTTCTCTGTAGCCTACTTGCCACATGTATTTTATATGCACATATAGAATCCTACGTGGTATCACACGTATATTCTTGTGAGGTGGCTGACTTAGCAGATTCAAATTGTGAGAAGAGATCACTTCTCCTAAACGCTGTTGGAACTGAAAATTCAACCTATGGGGGAGCCTCCTAGTAAAAAAAAAAAACATTATACATAAATCCATGCTAAGTAAAATTAATATTTTTGCATCAGTGGATGATATATATTTCATGAAGAATTTCGATTGGCATATATATTGCTACTTTTCATTGTCTGTGTTTGTGTTTTGTGTATATATATATATTCCACTTGGGGGCCTTCAGGGTTAAAAGTTATTTTGGCCCGGAGCTTGGTGAGCAGAACTCTGCCCATCAATGGGGCCGGGCATTCTGGGATTACTTGGAAGGAGTGATGGATTTTTCCTTTCCCCTGGTCCCAGGTCCTCTTAGTTGTCCAAGCCCGATATTTACTGCAATTAGCCCCTTGAATTAGAGACCTTTTATTTGATAGAGGGCAAAATGGAGCCTTAATGGCTGAGTATATTGCCCCTGTATCCACTTCAATGTTTACTGGGGTGCCCTCCACTTCAAAAGTTAACCTGAGCTCGGGGAGGGGATCTGATCCCCAACTTTCTTAGTCATCCTGCAGAGTCAGGATGGCTGGCTGGCGTGGCTGTCTCTTTCTAGGGCTCTCTTTGGCCCAGTGTCCTTTTTCTTTACAATAGGCACATTGATCTGAGGCCAGGGGTGGCCTCTAGTTTGGGCCCAGGTATCCCTTCCTGTCTCCATGTTTCTTATTTCTGGCCTATTTGTTGTTGTGACCAGGACCTGAGTCAATTCCTTAGTCTGTCTTTTGTTTCTTTTATCCACCCTTTGCTTCCTTATCTTCCTCAGTTTCTCTCGTATAGTATACGTTTTTGGCTTCTCTGACTAAATCTCTCAAAGTCATATCTTGTAATCCATCTAAGTGTTGTAACTTTCTTTAAATATCCATGGCAGCTTGCCCAATAAAGGCCATCATGACAGATGCCTTTTGAGCCTCTGCCTGAGTATCAAAAGGAGTATATCTCCTATATGCCTCCATAATTCTCTCTAGAAACATAGAGGGAGATACATCAGGCCCTTGAATAAACTCTATTACCTTGGCCAAATTAGTTGGTCGCCTAGCAGCCACTAAGATACCCGCTATTAGAGCCCGGAGATAAGTGGACAGATGCTCCCTACCTTCAAAGGTGTTGGGGTCCCAGTTTTGTCGATTCTAGGGAAAGCCGGGTTGAATATATTGGGAAGTGGTGTCAGTCAAACATCTGGTCCGAGGATATTTTTTTCTAGCTTCCAAGAGGATTCTCTTTTGTTCCTCTGTCATAAAGAGAGTCCCTAGGTGTTATTGGCAGTCATTCCAAGTAGGCTGGTGTGAAAACATCTATAAATCAACCACACTTGAGACACGAGTGGGGTCCTCTTAAAAGGGGGGATTGTTATTTTTCCAGTTATATAGGTCTGAAGAGGAGAAAGGCCAATACTGGTAGGCTTGCAATTTTTCCCCATGGCCATCATCAATCATTGGCACATAGGGACGGAGGGGGAGCATCACGGGAGTTCCAGGGTTTTCAATCTTTCATTGATGGTGAGTTCCTTTAGCCGGGCCAGGTTCCTCCAGGGGAGGAGGGGCTGTGTGTGCCGCGGGGGAGTTTTCTGGAGGGTGCTGGGCTGGCTTAGCTTCCTCCAATGGCGGAGAGGCTGAGTCAGCAGCAGGAGAATCACTTAGAGGGTGTTGGGGGTTGGGAGACCAGGGCAAGGGATAAGGAGAGGGATGAGAGTGCAGTAGAGTTAAATCTTGTGACTTAGGCAGAAAAGAGGGTGGAGGAGGAGGAGGAGCAGAGGGTTTGAGAGATCGTGGGGGAAGGATTAGGAGCGGGGGCAGGAGCAAAGAAAGGCTTCACCCATGAAGGAGATTTGCAGAGGTAATGCCGGGTTAAGATATATGGCTTTTGATCTGGATGGCTATGTGGCCCTTCCTGAAAGACAATATCTCTGACTTTTTAAATTAGTGAGAAGTAGAAAAATCCTTCTAAGGGCCATCCGAATCCAAAGGTGGGCCACTCTGAGGCACAGAGAGTCTGCCAGGTCAAGCGGTTTACTGAAAAAGAAAGATTCTGAGCCCTTAAGCCGAATTTGGTCCAGTGATCAAGGGTCAGGGACAGAGGCATTGAAGTGCTCTTTTCCATAATGAAAAATGCACAAACAGTAAAAGCAATGACACATGACACAGACAAGACAAGACAATAAAGACAGGAAATGGACGTCCAACACTGAGACGAGGACTGAGTAGCCGGCAATACCTGATGGGCTGGCAATACCGAATCTGAAACAAAATATCACTGAGTTGAGGAGACTATTGTTCCTTGATTTTCAGAGTCCTCTGGGGTGTCCCTCAGGGTGGTGGCCTGTGGCTCTGTGACACATCTGTCAGCCACCGTGAGAGAGAGCTCACACTCTTCATTGACAGCCATTTTGCCAAGCTCTAACCTGAAACCTGACACCAGAAAGAGGCGCCTTACAAATCCCTTGAGGAGCCAGTTGGGGTCTCTCGTCCGCTGCTGCCAGAACTCGGTGGAACCTCCATATGTAAAGGTCGGATGAGTGTCAGGCGAAGAGACCTCTAAGAAACTGTCTCATGCAAAAGCAAAGGGTTTATTGGTGGCCAGCATGCTGGGGCTCAGAGCTCACTTCAATAGAGCAGAGAGTCCTGAGAACAGCTTAAACAGGGCTTATATACTTTCCTTGGGGAGGGCAGGGAGGGAAGTTAAGTATACAGAAAAACATGAAGAGACAACTACCTATTTTACTAACTTTTCACTAACGACTATACTTTGCCAGATTTCCTAATGTATCTATTGATATCTATTTTCCTACATATTTTTCCCAGTTCATCATTGTGGCTGACTCTTCACATGTCCTGACATTTACATTTACTCTATACCCGAAAAGCTATAGCTAAAGAACTTTTGGTGCAAATTCTATACTCACTCTCCTTTCTAAACTACCGACTATCTTCTTAATCTTACCGACTATCACTTTTTGACTGGAAGTTATCTTTGACAATCAATCATCCAAGGCACAAGGTCCAATGCAATTGTATATCGATGTACCTGAGACATCTGTGCAGAAAATAAATCAAAGCTAAGTATCACAATCAAGGTCCTAATACACTTCTGGGTTTTAAATCTTACATAGATTTCTGTTTTCATACTTATATTTTACCTATATATTCTTGTAATTATCGCAGGTCATCAATACCATTATTCATCCAGCTGAATGATTCCTAACCCAAATCAAACCTGTTATTAACCCTAACCATACACTGTTGCCTCAATCTAACTTTACAGAAGAGCAGGGACAGAGATGGTCTTACAATACAAAAATGTAGGATTCCTTCCAACTACTGAGAAACTCAAAGGTCCATGCAAAAATGATCCCTGCAGAAGTTGTAGGCAGCTGTGTAGGAACTGAGAGAGCAAAAGTCATCTTTCATTGTAAAAAACTTGGTCAGGATGAAGGAATGTGTCTGAATCAGCCTCTGTCTTCTTAATTTAGAGAAGAAGGACCCAACCAGGCCTGTGTTGAGAGCTGTTCCTGGGTGCCTATGGTTGATATACCATTCTAAGTTGTGAAAGTGTCACAGGAAGTAGGGGCAGCCTCCATTTCATGGGACTCTTTGAAGCAACTGTTAGGACAACATGGTTGCCAAGGCAGTGACCTTATTCACTTTCTGAAGGAAGTGACCTCACCTCACAACCTTGGTGACAGAACTCTCTGAACTTGGGATCCAGGAAGCCAGTCACCAAAATCCAGTCCCAGTCCCACTCCCAGGGGTCTCACTTGCTTGGATTTACCAAGGACAGATTTAGTCTTTCTTGGTACCTACTGATGTGAGGATGGCCAAATGCCAGAAAGCTCTGAAAAGTCACCTTTACTGAGAAAGCAGGTATTGGATCACCGCTGGCTCCTCAGTAGTTCAAAATGTTGACCAAAGAGACCAGATCTGAGACAGGACAGGCCATTTTGTGGGAATAAAATATGGTCCACAATTAGAGAAACTCTGGATAGTCACAGACCTACTTCGGGGAAGGAGGTGCCTTTGTGGGTGTGGGTGTGAGTTTGTGGATTTGTCTCATGTTCTCAGAATAGGTAGGAAAGTCGGTATGTTTGGTTTGGTGTAGACTGTTTCGAGTAAGTCGTTTGACAAGGCGAGTGTTTCTATGTCTGTGTATCCCACGGTGTCCATGGTTGTAGACATTAGAAAAGAGAATGCATCAATTGATATGTCCTGTCTAGTTGAAAGCTTCCCAGCATTCATCCTGCCCAATTTATGAATGGATTTCAGCTTGCCTTATCGATGGGCAACACTTGCTATCTTTCAAAGTTTCTGCTTTCTTCCTGAATTCTGGCCACTCTCCAGAATAGGCTCATGGTTTTGTGTCCAATATATGTACCACTTCCAAGCCCTGTGACATCGTCATGTACTGGATAGCTGAAGGGAATGGCGAGCATCTCAGAAAACTCAGGTATCAGTGTGATCAGGAGAGTCTCAGTGGAGAAACCCTGCTTTGGGCCTTTTAATTACCAATTGTTCTGCTGCCCTGAATGTCTGAAAGGTCTTTGCCTCAGGCCACCCCTTTTTGAAGCCTGAAAAAAAACTGTTTTCACATGGAAATGAATGGGCATCACCTGAGGCTTTTTGCTTAATTCCTTTGGAAAGGATGTGTCTGAATCAGCCTTTTGGCCCTGTGTGAGGCTTAGGCTTAGATTCTCAGCACCTGATGGATCTAAAGAACGATCCCATGTGTGCATACAAAACCAAAATAGCCAAAAGAGCAGTCATTCTGGATGAAGTCTCTCCCCTTCCTTTGTGAGGTTCTAGACCTACATCAAGTTAGAATAGGAATGCATTGGGTCAAATAATTTCTTCAAAGCCCTGCAGAGGCTAGCCCATAGGAGCTTGGGTTTCCTCATGTCTCCAATTCAGACAAAGAATCTAAACCCCACAGTCAGTAGTCCTCAAATTGGAGAAGCAGAGAAGTATTAACAGCAGGCCTATGTGATCACACCAGGTTCACAGGAAGGGTGTCCAAGCCACCCTGTTTTTAGGCAAATTAGGAGCAAGGGAGATTATTGTGGAGACTGTCTTGGTCTGCACCCCTCATAGAAACATTCAACCAGAGGTTATGAAGAGTGTTTATATGAAAGATCATGAGGGCCATGTGGGAGTGTGTTGGTTTTAATTGTGGTCATTTGTGTGGTGGTTGGAAGAGATGACTGGGTCCACCTTGATATGAACTCTGGTGTGATTCCCCTAAGAGACTGAGTTCTGGAACTGACCTCAGAGATGTATTGCCATGAACTGTGTTGGGATGTTATGAGTTCACGCATGAGAGTCGTCCTTGGAAACTGAGATGTATGCCCAGGTTGTATTTCCACAAAGCACTGGGAATCACAGCCAAGATATCACATGATTTTATTCTGAAAGACTTGGCAGCCATAGTTGAGAGTCAAAACACACATGGACCTCACATTGTAGACCTCAATGGGCCTGGATTCACGTGACCATTTAGCCAATCTTTGGGAAGCCTTGCCTGTGAGAATTCTCCATAGCTTTCATTGACATGAGCTTCCTCAAAATTTAATGGTTCTGGATTGATTTGAAACGTACAGTGCCTCCAACTTCATCTTTCAAAAATGGCTAGATAAATACCAAGAAATTTTTGAAATTCCCATGACCAGGTGGCACTGGAGAACCTTTGGATGTCCTGTTGCTGATCATGAGTATACCAGACAGTGCCTTGATTGACTGAGTTTCATGAAAATGGTGTAGAACAGAGATGCCAATAAATTGGAGCCTGCTGAGTACTTGGCCTAGAGCAGTAGTGGGCAGGTGTGTAATAAAACATTTGTGGTGGGGCCATGTGGATCTGCCATTAGCTTCCAAATGTCTTGTGACTGACATGGTGCAGCAAGCAGTCCCTTCTATGTAAAGGCATCTTGTAATATTGAGAAGTTTCAGGGAAAGTTTCAGAATTAAGTTGCTATGGTCAATGGGGAAAGCTATGTGGGATAGAAGCATGGTTGGTGCATTGTCCTGCAGAAACTGACCCACCACACGTGACAGAACTCCCTCCAGCACTGTGTCCCAGTTGACCTCTTTGTATTTTGTGAAGCAAATACCAAACTCCCAGTGAAGCCGCAAGAAACACCATGAAAACTTTAGGATCACAAAATGGCTTCACAGTCCACACGGGGAGACACTTAGACCCCAGGGGCCACAGTTTAGCTACAAACAGCAAATTCAGCACTGCTGCTCATGTTCAGTGGAAAATAATAAACCATGTCCTCCAGATCACATAGATGCAGACCCACCTTTATTGGTCTCACTAGAAACGAAGCTAAACCACTTGACAACAACATATGTTTCAAGTGCCCAACCTCAGAGGCAGTTCCACAAGAAGTCTTTAGGCCAGAAGAGCTCCAGTTTGTGGAGTATTTACCCTGTCCCTTACTTTTGGAAACTCCTTAGCATACTCTATTTCAAATATGTATTCACAGATTTTCTAACTCTTCTCCTCTAATTTTGTCTTACTTGGGGACTAGGTAATGTCAAGCCATTGTTCTGGATGACAGTGGGAACAATTTTTTGTAGCACATATTTGTATACACATTGGATTCATTTTATAATTTTCCAGTCAAAATAGTGAATCCCTCACACTAACCCCTATGCTACTAAACTCTGACTAGAATAATAACCCAAACAGAATTGAAATACAAGCAGTTCAGAGGAGGCATCGTGTATAGTTGGACTTGCCTTTTGCATTATATAGGGTAGGAGTTATGAAACTAGTCAATTATTTGGTTGAAAAAATTCTCCATGTTTTTTTAAAGTTAACAAATATGTGAATTCCTGTCTTCCTTTCTCTGTAGCCTATTTAGCACATGTAGTTTTATATGCACATATTTATTCATACCTGGTATCACACGTATATTTTTGGTGAGGTGGCTGACTTGGCATATAGAAATTGTGAGAAGATATCACTCCTTCTAAAAGCTGTTGGAACTGAGAATTCAACCTATGGGTGATCCTCCTATTTAAATAGCATTATACATAAATCCATGTTCAGTAAAATAAATATTTTTGAATCTGTGGATGATATGTATTTCATGATGAATTTCGATTGGCATATATAATGCTACTTTTTAATGTCTCTCTGTGTGTGTCTGTATATATATATCCTCCAGATTTTTCAAAATATGAAATATATGTGTCTTATTATGCACTCCCAAATTTCATTCATATTCATGTATGTGGATTTATAATCTACTTTTCAAAAGATTATTCTCAGAAATATTCATCCACCTGAAATAACATTTTGGTTTACTAGTACTGAAAACTATCTTCAGTAAATGGTGCATAGAAATCCTAATATTTTGACATTGCAAGATGGCCATGAATAGAGTGCATCACACCCTTTGTACTGCGCAACTTCACATGTGAATAAGGAGTTAGAATGACGAAAAAGTATCTTGTTAGGATCTTACAGAAAAATGGGTGTGCCTGGAACCTAGAAGAATGATTTCCACCACCGAGGTCCTGTAATTGAGTCTCAAACAAGAGCCAACTATGCGACCGAAGATCTGGGGTGGCTGATCCGTGCGGCCCATGCCGTGGCTACAGACGGCGAGCCTCCACCGTGAAGCGACCAGCATGCAGGGAGAAACGTTGCTGCGGATTCTGTGGAATCCGGCTGGGTCACCCACCACTGAGCCTGGGGCTGAGTTCGGGATTTCAGATGGGGAAGAAAGTGTTACAGTTCTATCCCCCACAACCGAAACTCCACCGAGGAAACCAACGGCCACCATCTTGGAGAGCTGAAGTATCCACCACCACTCTCCGACAGATTGCAACAACAAAACAGGTGTGTGTTACTCAGCTTATCTCCCATACAGCAGGTAATTCGCAAAAATTCTCTCTTAGGCTTTCCGGGGGAGGGATTACCAGAGAAAGCCTTCATAAAGACGGGGGGAAAACTAGTGGCACCTGACCTTCAACTTCCCCTCCCATCACCGGTGAAAACAAAACTTTTCTAGCCAGCGCAATGGGTGGGGCAAGCGGAAAAAATCAAAACAATAGAGTGCCAGTGTTCCCAATAGACACCCTCCACAACCAAGGAACGGCAGGCAAAGAGTACAGTTTGAGCTGCCAAGAGGCATCACTCAGGGGAAATCTGGTGTCGCAGGGGAAATCAGGACTCGCAGAGGAAACCAGGGGACCAGAGGACAGACACGCGTGACTAGGAGGCTGGAGAACGCCTGCCCACCAGCAACCAATCACCCGCTGGCTGCCTGCGCAATTGGGCAGCTAGAGATCACCCGCCCGCCGGTGACAGCCCATTCGCTGATTGCACGACTGGATGGCTGGAGACCGCCCATCCGCCAGCGACCGGGAGGTGAAACCAACCAGAGACAGTCCAGTCCCACCCCCCCATTCAAACACCCCGGCAAGGAGCCTGGGGCCCGCCATAGCAGACAGGTGACATCACTGGAGCTCAGCTGTCGGAATTCCTTCCAAGTGGAATCCACTTTTGCAGGCATAGTCTACAAACACAAAAGAGAGACAACAGAGATATATAAAACCAAAACAAATCTATTGAAGAAAGCAGAAACACAGCAATCAAATTGAGCTGAAAAGTAACGTGAACATCATGAAAAAACAAGGGAAAAAAAGGTGTGCAAAAAATGCAGGACAACTAAATTCTAAAGGAGGACCGTGAAGCATCAGAAATAGGGATAGGGAAAAAACTCAAGGCATACCTAACTCAGATGGAAAGGAATATTAGAGAAGACATGAGGCAGCAAGTCCAAGCAATAAAAGTATATTTTGAAAATCAAATAAACAAACAAATTCAAATGGCAAAGAATGAGCTTTACCAGGAGATAGAGACATTAAAAAGAAATATCAAACAGTAATCCTAGAAATGCAGGAAAGTATAAACCAAATTAAAAACTCAAACGAAGAGTATTACAAATAGACTAGATCAAGTAGAAGTTACAACGTCAGATAATGAAGACAAAGTTTATCAACTTGAAAAGAATAGAGTAAACACAGAAAAGATGCTTAAATCCCATGAGCAATCTATTCAAGAGATATGGGATGTCATAAAAAAAAAACAAATTTGAGAGTCATCGGGATACAAAAAGGCATAGAGATTCAAACCAAAGGAATGGACAACATATTAAATGAAATAATTCTAGAAAATTTCCCAGAGATGAAAGATGGAATGGATTGCCAAATCCTGGAAGCCTACAGGACCCCAAGCATTCAAAACCATAATAGACCAACTCCAAGACAAATATTTATGAAGATAGCCAGAACAAGGACATACAGAACAAAGAGAGAATATTAAAAGCTACGAGAGAAAGTAGGCAGGTTACATTCAGGGGTAAACCAATTAAGTTAACGACTGATTTTTTTCATCACAAACTTTGAAAGCAAGAAGATCCTGGAACAAAGTATTTCAAACGCTCAAAAATAATGGATTCCAACCAAGAATACTGTATCCAGCAAAATTAAGCTTCAGATTTGACAATGAAATTTAAGTCTTTCACGATAAACAAAAGCTAAAAGAATTCACAGCCAGAACACCAGCAGTGCAAAGCATTTTGAGCAAAATACTACAAGAAGAGGATTTGAAAAGTAATGCCTGAAACTAGCAGCAGGAGGTATCTCAGTAAAGGGAGAGGAAAATAACCAAAAAGTAAAAACTAACCAAAATAAATAAATAAATGAATAAATAAATAAATAAATAAACAAACAAACAAACATGACTGGAAGTAGAAATCATATTTCAATTGTAACCTTAAATGTTAATGGCCTAAACTCACCAATCAAGAGACATAAGCTAGTAACCTTGATCAAAAAAAAAAAAAATCCAACAATATGCTGTCTTCAGGAGACTCATATGATAGGTAAAGACATACAGAGGCTGAAATTAAAAGTTTGGGAAAAATCATACCACTCACATGACCCTCGGAAGCAAGCAGGAGTGGCCATACTCATATCGAATAAAATCAACTTCAAACCTACGTTAATCAAAAGGGATAAAGAAGGACACTATATACTGTTAAAAGGAACCTTGCACCAACAATGCATAACCATTATCAATTTGTATGCACCAAACAATTGAGCTGCAACACTCATAAAACAAACTCGCCTCAAGTTCAAGAGTCAAATAAACTACAACACAATAATTATGGGTGACTTCAACACACCGCTCTAGCCATTAGACAGATCCTCTAGACAAAAACTGAATAAAGAAACTATAGAATTCAACAGCAAAATCAGTAACCTAGACTTCACCGACATATATAGAATATATCAACCATCAAAAAGTGGATACACGTTCTTCTCAGCAGCACATGGATCCTACTCAAAGATAGACCATATATTATGCCATAGGGCAATTCTTAGTAAATATAAAGTCGTGGAGATAATACCATGCAGAATATCTGATCATAATGGAATGAATCTGGAAATCAATGATAAAAGAAGGAAGGAAAAATCCTACATCACATGGAAAATGAACAACATGCTACTGAATGATCAATGGTTTACAGAAGACATAAAGGAGGAGATAAAAAAATTCATAGAGACAAATGACAATACAGACACAACATACTGGAATCTATGGGACACAATGAAAGCAGTTTTAAGAGGGAAATTCATTTCTTGGAGTTCTTTCCTCAAAAAAAAAAGAAAAATCAGCAAATAAATGAACTCACACTACGCCTCAAAAACCTAGAAATGGAAGAGCAAAACAAAAGCAAATGTAGTAGAAGACAAGAAATAATTAAAATTAGAGCAGAAATCAACGAAATTGAAACAAAAAAAATTGAAAATATTGATAAAACTAAAAGTTTCTTCTTTGAAAAAATAAATAAGATCTGCAGGCCCTTAGCCATGCTAAGGAAGAGAAGAAAAGAGAGAGCAGGCCCTTAGCCATGCTAAGGAAGAGAAGAAAAGAGAGAACTCAAATTACTAACATACGGGATGAAAAAGGCAATATCACAACAGACACTACAGAAATAAGAAGATAATTAGAAAGTATATGGAAACCCTATGTTCCAATAAAATAGATGATAGTGAAGATATCAATAAATTCTTAAGTCATGCGATCTGCCCAGATTGAGTCAGGAAGACACACACAATTTAAACAGACCAATAACAAAGGAAGAAATAGAAGAAGCCATCAAAATACTACCAACCAAAAAAAGCCATGGACCGAATGGGTATACAGCAGAGATCTACAAAACCTTCAAAAAGGAATTAATACCAATACTTTCCAAGCTATTTCAAGAAATAGAAAAATAAGGAACTCTTCCAAATTCATTCTATGAGGCCAATATCACCCTGATCCCAAAACCAGACAAAGACACTTCAAAGAAAGAAAACTACAGACCAATATCTCTAATAAACTTGGATGCAAAAATTCTCAATAAAATCTTGGTGAATCGAATACAAAAGCATATCAAAAAAATTATGCACCATGATCATGTAGGATTCATCCCTGGGATGCAAGGCTGGTTCATTATACGGAAATCAATAAATGCTATTCACCACATCAATAGACTTAAAGACAACAACCATATGATCGTATCGATAGATTCAGAAAAAACATTCGACAAAGTTCAGCATCCCTTTATGTTGAAAACACTAGAAAAACTAGGGATAACAGGAACTTACCTCAAGATTGTAAAAGCTATATATGCTAAACCTCAGGCTGGCATCATCCTAAATTGAGAAAAGCTGAAGGCTTTCCCTCTAAAATCTGGAACAAGAGGGATGCCCTCTATCACCACTTCTATTTAATTCAGTTCTTGAAATACTAGGCATAGCAATTAGACAGACAAAAGAAATTAAAGGCATAAAACTAGGAAAAGAAGAACTTAAATTATCGCTATTTGCAGATGACATGATAATATATTTAACAGACCCAAAAGGGTCTACAGAGGAACTGCTAGAGTTAATAAATAAATTCAGCAAAGTGGCAAGATATACAATCAACACGCATAAATCAAAGGCATTCCTGTATATCAGCAGCAAAACTTCTGAAATGGAAATGAGGAAAACCACTCCATTCAAAATATCCTCAAAGAAAATAAGATAATTGGAAAAACAATTATATAGTTGGGAATCAACCTAACAAAAGAGGTGAAAGATTTATAAATGAAAACTACAGAAACATAAAGAGATAGAAGAAGATCTTAGAATATGGAAAAATATACCCAATTCATGGATAGGCAGAACTAGCATCATCAAAATGGCGATATTACCCAAATTCTCTACAGGTTTAAATTGATGCCAATCAAAATCCCAACGACATTTCTTGTAGAAAAGATAAAGCAATCATGAAATTAATATGGAAAAACAAAAGACCCAGAATAGCAACAGCAATTCTAAGCAGGATGTTTGAATCTGGAGGTATAGCGATACCAGACTTCAAACTGTACTACAAAGCAATAGTAACAAAAACAGCATGGTACTGGTACCAAAACAGGCAGGTGGACCAATGGTACAGAATAGAGGACACAGAAACCATTCCACAAAATTACAACTTTCTTATATTTGATAAAAGGGGCTAAAAACCTGCAATATACGAAGGACAAATGGTGCTAGAAAAATTGGAAATCGATATGCAACAAAATGACACTGAATCCCTTTCTCTCGCCAAGCAAGGAAGTTAACTCATGATGGATCAAGGAGCTAGATATCAAATCAGAGACACTGCATCTGATACAAGAAAAAGTTGGCTACGATCTACATACTGTGGGATCGGGCTCCAAATTCCTTAATAGGACACCCATAGCCCAAGAGTTAATAACAAGAATAAATTAATGGGACTTACTTAAACTAAAAGTTTTTTTTTTTTTCTCAGCAAGAGAAACAATAAGAGAGGTAAATAGAGAACCTACATCCTGGGAACAAATTTTTACCCCTCTCACTTCAGATAAAGCCCTAATATCCAAAATATACAAAGAACTCAAAAAATTAAAAAGTAAGGTAACAAATAACCCAATCAACAAATGGGCCAAGGACCTGAACAGACACTTCACAGAGGAGGACATACAATCAATCAACAAGTACATGAAAAAATGCTCACAATCTCTAGCAGTCAGAGAAATGCAAATCAAAACCACCCTAGGATACCATCTCACTCCAGTAAGATCGGCAGCCATTAGGAAGTCAAACAACAGTAAGTGTTGGCGAGGATGTGGGGAAAAGGGGACACTTGTACACTGCTGGTGGGACTGCAAATTGGTGCAGCCAATTTGGAAAGCAGTATGGAGATTCCTGGGAAAGCTGGGAATGGATCCACCATTTGACCAAGCTATCACACTTCTTGGACTATTCCCTGAGGATCTTAAAACAGCGTACTATTGGGATACTGCCACATCAATGATCATAGCGGGACAATTCACAACAGCTAGACTGTGGAACCAACTTAGATGCCCTTCAATAGATGAATGGATTAAAAAAAATGTGGAATCTACACACAATGGAGTATTACGCAGCACTAAAAAATTACAAAATCATAGAATTTGCAGTGAAATGTATGGCATTAGAGCAGAATATGCTAAGCAAAGCTAGCCAATCCTTAAAAAAACAAATGCCAAATGTCTTCTTTGATATAAAGAGAGCAACTAAGAACAGAAAGGGAGGAAGAGCATGAGGAAAAGATTAACATTATACAAAGACGTGTGGGGGGAGAGAAAGGGAGAGAGAAGAGAAAGCATATGGAAATGGTAGAATACCCTCAATGATACACAAAATTACACATAATAGGTTGTGAGGGGAAATGGGGTGGAAATAATGGAGAGAATTAAACAACAGCACATGAGGTAGAGAGAGAAGATGGGAGGGCAGGGGAGGGGGGATAGTAGGGGATAGGAAAGGTAGAAGAATACAACAGTCACTAATATGCCATTATGTAAAAATGTGAATGTGTAAGCAATGTGTTTCTGCAATTCTTATTTGGGGAAAAAATGGGAGTTCATAAACCAAATGAGAAAAATGTATCAAAGATGATATATCATGAGCTTTGTAATGTTTTGAACAACCAATAAAAATAAATAAATAAATAAAGGTTTAAAATTGAGTGGGAAGAAATCAGCTAAAAAAGGGTTGAGATGCATTCATTATGCTAAGCAGAAACTTTGTTTTGTGTAGTTGTAACTATCACAAATTTATTTTACCAGAAATTTGGCTTTTGAAAATGCACATAAAATGAGATTAAAGGATAATTCACCTACCTTCATGAAAAATTCATAGCATTTCCTATATTTTTCATATTTCATTTTTTTAGTTAATATTTTGTCATGGACCATGTCTAGCCTTAGGCTATTCTTCCAGAATACTACCTCATCTGACAAGTTCGTACAATGTATTGGATTTTTCTTTTCATCTTTTATTTAATTGTTTCTAGCTAATAATGTGTATTTCTTCTTATCTTTATTTGGACATACATACCCAACTATATCTTTGCATTTTATGTTTTACTGCGGAAGAGACTCATCAAAAGCTCTTTGTTATATGTATTAACAATCAAACATTCAGAGAAGGCAATTATTCTTAATTTTGCATGAAAATAACTTTGTACCATTTTTCTTATAAAGATTTAGAATTATTAATAATGTCCCTGCTGTAATAAGTAACTACTTACAAGAAGAATTAAACAATTGACTTTATATCAATTATGAATATGAAAAGTACTAAAATAAATATTTGGCAATTAATACACAATTGATAGAAATTGAAATCTCGAGAAAGCCATTTAAATTGTCAGTGCATATGGTCCTTAAATAATAGGTTTTTTAAAAAAAATTTTTCTCTAATTCATAAGATATATTATGCCATATTATAGCTTAATGTGATATAAAACCTTAAATTATCACAATGATAATAATAATCCATTGTTCCTTCCTCTACATTCTGTGGCATGCTAGTACTAAAATAAATTGTATTATAACACCAAAAAAAAAAAGCCAAATCATAATATTTCTACAGTAACTGACACGAGTTTAACATCAATGCAAGTAGATTAGATTCCTATGGGACATGATGTGCATTTTGACGTTCATTTTTATTCAACACTGGAACATTACTATTTCTTCAGTTTATGCACATCAGAGGATATATAAATATTTCATCCACAATTTAGCAAATTTATACGCATTTGTTTAACTTCAAATCACTTCCTGCTTCAGAACCCATGTATTCCTCCATGTTTCTTGACTGCTCTTTTCATGAGACTTCTTTCCAAACACATTATTTTCGATTTCCTTTATCATATTTGAAGCAAAACACCCGTCATGATAAACCATAACCCTAATATTACCTTTAAATGTATAAGTGGTTGGAAAGAATGATTGTATATCAATATAAGATTTCTTACTTAGTTACAGATATCAATTCAATCCATTATTTAAAGTGGAACCAGTTATATTATTTATTCACAGTATGGTCTATTCATGTATTATCTCTATATTCATAGACACAGGGTACACCTCTTTGTACCCCCAATACTAATTTATACGTCTTCAAAATATTGCTCCCAGAAATGGTGGAACAAATACATGTAACCTGATCTACATATACATTTTATCACAGTAATATTCTGAACAGAAAAAGCAAAGTTCTCACTTATGATTGTACCATACCTAAATGGAAAGTGATCCTGGATTACTAAAAACATCCATGTCCAGGTTGCCTAATGATCTCAAATGAAAATCCTATTGGTGACTACATATTTATTTCTTCCAAAGATTATATATTCAAACTCAACCCTTTGAATACGTCTAAAGCTGTCACTCACTTTACACTTTGAATGATTTTGTAATGTGTCTATTGATATCTGCTTTCCTACATATTTTCCCCAGTTCATCATTGTGACTGAATCTTCACATGTGCTATCACTAACATTCACTCTCTAACCGAAACCCTATTGCTAAAAAACTTTGGTCCAAATCCTATATTCACTCTTCTTCCTAAACCTACCTACTGTCTTCCTAATCCTATCGACTATCCCTTTTTGACTGGATGTTCTCTTCTACATTCAATCATCCAAGGTACAAGGTCCTATGCCATTGTATATCGATTTATCTGAGACATCTGTGCAGAACGTAATTCAATGCTAAGTATCCCAATCAAGAACCCAATGACCTTCTGGGCTTCAAATCTTACTTAGATTTCTCTTTTCGTTCATATATTTCACCTCTATATTCTTATAAATATCACAGGTTCCCAATACCATTGTTCATCGAGCAGAATGGTTCCTAATCAAAATTGAAAATGTTATTAACACTAACCATACACTGTTCCCTCAATCTAACTTTACAGAAAAGCAATGACAGTGTTGGTCTTACAATACAGGAATGTATGGGATCTTCCACCTGATGAGAACCTCAAAGGTATGTGCAGAAATGATTCCTGGAGAAGATGTAGGCAGCTATGAAGGACCTGAGAGAGCAAAAGTCATCTTCCATGGAAAACAACCTGGTAGGATGAAGTTTGGTGTCTGAATCAGCCTCTGTCTTCTTAATGTAGAGGAGACGGACCAAACCAGGCCTTTTGGAGAGCTGTTCCTGAGAGCCTATGGATTATATCCCATTCTAACTTATGAAAGGGTCACAGGAAGTAGGGGCAGCCTCCATCTAAAGGGACCATAAGAAGCAACTGCTAAAACAAAGTGGTTGCCAAGGCAGTGACCTCATTCAGTTCCTGAAGGAAATGACCTCACCTCACTTCCTTGGTGTTGGAACTCTCTGAACTTGGGATCCAGGAAGCCAGGCACCCCGAGCCAGTCCCAGTCCCAGTCCCAGTTGTCTCACTTGTTTGGATTTACCAAGGAGAGGGTCAGTCTTTCTTGGTACCTACTGATTTGAAGATGTCCAAATGCCAGAAGAGCTCTGAAGAGGGGCCTTTCCTGAGAAAGAAGGTAGTGGCTCACCACTGGTTCCTGTCAACTTCACAGAGTTGACCAAGGAGACCAGATCTGAGACAAGACAGGCCATTTCGGAGGAACATAGTATGGCCCAGCAGTCAGAGAACACTCCGAATAGTCACAGACCTACTTGGGGGAAGGAGGTGCCTTTGTGGGTGTGGTTGTGGGTTTGTGATTTGGTCTCATGTTCTGAGAATAAGTTTTTTCAGATATCAGCTCCGGAGCCCAGGAATTAATTCTCATTGGGGCTAAGGTTCCCCACCAGTGAGATTTGAAATTGGCGCTGGCTGCAGAGTTAACAAGGGCAGGGACTTTTAACGCCACTGCAGAAAAGAAGAAGGTACGAAGAAGAAGTCCTTAGGTGCCATGTTGGGGTTTTTCTCTGGGGTATGGCTGCCATTTATACTTTTCCTAACATTCCTCCCTTTTTGTTTTCTTAGAAAGTGGGGCATTGTTTGTCATTTCTGGCTGCTGCCTGCTGTGTGGGGGTGCTGTGGGGCCTAGAAAGGGAAGTGGACAAATGCTCGGGGGCCAGGTCTGGGGATATCATGGCAGCCAGAAATAAAAGCCAGTGGTATAGATAGCTACTTCAGTAGGGGTAAAGTCTATGAAAGTTCCCTGATGCCACAAGTTGTCGATGGCATGAAACCAGTCGTGGATGGAGGAGATTGTTGGTATCAGCTACTGGTCCTGTAACAGAGACTCTAGGAAATACTGGAAGCGTTGCCTGGTCATGGCGTCACCAGCACTTGAAGAAGATCAGAGCGAATAAAAACAGAATGAAGATAAAAATTAAAGCAAAGGTCAATTTTTGGCAGAAGTTCCATGTTGGGGGACTGACATAGAAGAGGCCAAGGGCCATGAGGAAGCTTAGAAGGTCATAAAGACTCATGAATCCAGGATGGCAGCTTGAGAGGTTCTCCAAGCTCGTTGCCTCCCGCTGTCTGATGTACGTTGCATTCCATCGTGCCTGGTAGTGAGCTTCATCACTGAGTGAACTGTTCTCTTGGAGATGTTAGGGGTTCATCGGTCATCAGAGGATGGTAGTGCCTAAGCAAAAGCTGGTTGAAATTTTGATTAGAAATTTTTTGCAGTTGGGTTTGAAGGAACTTCATTATGCATGGCAAGAGAGCAAAAAAAGGGAGCATCCCAATAAGGGGCCCCAAGATAGGTAGTAAGTACATGGCAAGATAGGATTGGAAGAACCCTGTTATGGGATTGGAGGAGCTAGGTTTGAGCAATTTGGTCAATAATTTCTGCAATTTAACAACATTTTTTTCTATCAGCCCAGATTCATTAACATAAGAGCAACATTCCTCTCTGAGGAATAGGCATGTACCCACTTTTTCTGCAGTGAGAAGATCAATTGCCCTTTGGTTCTGTAAAGCCACTTGTGCCAATGAAGTAACCTGGCGCTGCAAGGAGCCCAGAGACTCAGCAGTGGTATCGAGTGCTTCCTGCAGTTTTTGTTGCAGGTCTTTGAATGCCCATAGAGCATGACCTATAGCTCCACCAGAGAATCCGAGACCCGCCACTGAGGTTGTTAAAGTGAGGCCTTCCAGAACCGGCAGAAAGACTGCCCTACGGGTTCAGGAAGGTAGGGCCAACTGTCGGAATTCGGTGGGAGTATACAAAGACAGCTGAGGAACTACAGTAACCAAGAAACAGGTGCCAGAGACATTGATCGTTGAGGTACTTAAAGACCCATTACACCAGAGAAAATGTCCAGGTTGCATAAATGCAGGGCTCAATTGGGTGCTTAAGCTCAAGGAACAAATGGGTAAAGGATTCATTATTGGCAGGTGGAAACAGATGAAAGCAAATAAAGTATTGGTGAAATAACTTTCCCACAGTGGGATACGTGTCACATGTAGGGGTTGTCCTTTCTTAGAGAAATTGTAGGTTTTTGCTGAAATATTTCCTGCCGCTAATGGGACTAAGTGAAGCACAGAGAAACCACTGAGAAGGAGGCACAAAAAGAGGGGTGGAGTTTAATAATCGAAGAGATTGGTGTAACAAATTGAGCCATGTGTCAGGGGGACCTGAGGGGGTTGAAGGGTCTGAATCCTTTGTGGATGAGCTATGGATAAGATCTAAAAGTTTTGATTCTGACTCCTTAATGTGTTCAACTACCTGGATGGTTGCCTTAGGTGGCATAATCAGGGTGCGGCCAACTGTCATCCACCCTGTGGGTCTGGCTGAGGTTGTCCGAGCATAGACAGCAAACTCAACATAGTCCCAACGTTTGGCCTTGGGGTCAGGTATATCTAAAGTATACCATCCATTGTTATCAGATAAAGAGACTTTATCCCACTTTAGGTAACTAGAAGTCCACACTTTAGGGTAACAAAGTGAGTGGTAAGAATAGCTACCATGTTCATCATGGAACCTGCATGACCAATAGGGGCACCCATTATATATCTCAGGCCACCAATGACAATAGTCTTTTGTTTGATCAAAAAGGAAGCAAATGAAAAGCCAGTTCCAGCTACCAGGGACGAAGGTCCTTGAAGGTGACAATTTTAGGGAAATAGAGGTGCAGTTGTGGATGAAGCAAGTAGTTGCATCCACTGCACGGACCTTCTACATGCCATGTTCTGAGTATCGTTCCTGAAGAGTGAATAAATACATGGTAGGAGAGGAGGGTAAAGACCAGTCCCGATAGAGCACAGAAAATAAGCAGAGCACAAAAAACAAGCAGTTACAGAAGATTAGGGTGTTGAGAGAGCCCATTGTGACTTTTTTAAGAGGAATTGGGCTGCATGGAACACCGTGTGAGCCGCAACTTAAATGGGTGAGATGAGTGTGGAGAGCAGGAGTTAATGGGAGGTTCAGGAGGTGATTCTTGGAGTTCCTCTGGGTTGGTCCTGTCGTCAGCAGGTGGGGCCTCCTGGTGATATGGCTTCAACCTAGAAATGTGAATCCAGGGAGTTAGATGGTTGTCTGGTAAGGAGAGTTTGGCGGCAGTGGGGGTACAGAGAATGACAGGATAGGGGCCTTCCCATTTTGGGGCAAGAGTCCCTTTCTCCTCTGGGGTATTATAATATACTAGACTCCCAGGTGTTAAGGGAGGAGTGTTTGGAGAGGACACTGGGTCCGGATGAAGCCAGTCCTGATATTTCCAGAGTTCCGAGCGGAGATGATACAAAAGAGGCAAAGACAAATCTCGGGTGAGAGGTCCTTGTGAAATGACCAACCCAGGGGGTATAAGAGGTCTTCCATATATTATCTCAAAGGGAGACAGTAAAGATGGTTTTTAGGGAGAGCTCTGATTCGAAGCAAATCCAAGGGAAGGAGTTTGACCCAGTCTAAGTTTAATTCCATTGTCATTTTGGTAAGGACTTCCTTTAGAGTACAATTTACCCTTTCCACTTTCCCTGAAGCTTGTGGATAATATGGACAGTGGAAATGCCACTTGAAGGAGAGGGCTTGAGAGACCTTTTGTGTGATTCTAGAAATAAACTCAGGGCCATTGTCATATTGTAGAGAAGTGGGCATACCAAACCTGGGGATGATGTCTGTCAGTAAGATTAAAGCTACAGTGGAAGCCGTTTTATTGGAAGTGGGAAATGCCTCAATCCAACCAGAGAAAGTGTCCACAAAGACAAGGAGGTATTTAGTGCGCCATACTGTGAGCATGTTGGTGAAGTCTACCTGCCAGTCAGCAGTGGGAATGTGTCCCCGGGCTTGGTGGGAAGGAAAAGGTTTGGGCCTTAAAGGAGTATAAGTGTTGGTCCACTGACAGATCTGACAATTAGAGGCTATATTCTGTAGCATGGCTTTGTCAGAGAGGATGAGCGAGAAGAAGCTCTGTAAAAAGAGGGTCAAAGACTGAGAATTGGAAAGGAATAGAGTATGAAGGAACTTGAAGAGATCCTTGTTCTTACTGGAAGAAGTAGGGGCTTCAGATGAGCTGTCTAAAGTGGCCATTATATGTCCCCCAGGGGGTCCATCATTGGAAGTGGTAGCAGCCATTTGTTCCGCCTGGTCAGCTTTGGCATTGCCCTCAGTGATAAGAGAGACGTCCTTCTAATTAGACCTACAATGGACAACTCCCACCTGGGTGGGTAAGTGGGAGGCCTTTATCAGATTGGTTATAAGAGCCGAATTAGTGATCACATTACCTTTGGTGGTAAGTAGGCCTCGCTCCTTTCATATTGCAGCATGGGATAAGATATGGAAGACATATTTTGAATCAGTATAAAGGGTTAGGGATTTTCCTTGTGCTAGAAGGCAGGCACGAGTGGCTACTATAAGTTCAGACTGCTGGTTGGTAGTTCCTGAAGGCAGAGCTTTGGCCTCTATAATCTCAGTGGCTGAAACTACAGTGTATCCAAAGTAATGAGTGCAATTCTGCCTAAAGGAACTGCCATCAGTAAACCAGATAAGGTCAGGCTTGGCTAGTAGTCTCTCAGAAATGGAAGAATGACAGGGGAGGAAATCATCTAAGGTTTCCAACCAATTATGAGTTGGTGTGTTAGACGTGGGAGTCATTGAGAGCAGTGAGGCAGGGTTCTGTGCAGAGCAGGGGAGGAAAGTAATGTTAGGGTTTTCCAGAAAGGAAGTGAGGAGTGACAGAACTCTGGATGGAGGAAGGGTTTGAAAGCCCTTATAAGATAAAAGATCCTTCAAGTGATATGGGGAGTGGATAGTTAAAGGGGCCCCAAAAGTAAGCTTAGAGGCTTCTTTGTGTAAAATTTGTCCAGCAGCCAGAGCTCTTAAGCAAGGGGCCCACTCACGGATGGTAGGGTCAATTTGCTTGGACAAATATGCCACAGGTGCAAATGTAGGCCCATAGTTTTGACCTAAGACCCCAAGTTCTTGCCTCCCTTTTTCATGGACATATACATGAAATGGTCTTGAAAGATCAGGAAGGTGAAGGGCAAGTGCCTTTAAGACAAGTTGCTGAAGCCTGCGCAAGTGGTAATTTGGGGAGGAGGCAAGAGATTCACTAGGGGGTCCCTTTGCTAGTTCATACAGGATTTGTATAGAAGAGAATAATTTGGGATCCAGGCCCTAAAATAACCTGCTAGTCCTAGGAATAATAGTATTTTGGCTTTTGTATGGGGCACTGGAAGATCAGAGAGGAGTTGCCTCCTATCCAGTGTTATTTCCTTTTTTCTCGGTGTAAGGCAAAAACCAAGAAAGGTGACAGAAGACTGGGAAACCTGGGCCTTGTGGGGAGACTTCCTATTTCCCTTGTCTGCTAGGAAATTAAGAAGCTCTGCAGTGTGGGATTGAGAGTGTTCCCAGAGGGACTACATAGAAGAAGATCATCGACATATTGAAGGAGAGTAGAGTCAGGACAGGTCGGGTGAAAGGATGTGAGGTCCTGGGCAAGAACTTGGCCAAAGAGATGGGTGCTATCTCTGAATCCCTGTGGGAGGACAGTCCAGGTAAGCTGATGAGAATGGCGGGTGTGAGAGTCAGTGCAAGTAAAAGCAAAGATATCCTGAGATTCTGAGAACAAGGGAATAGAAAAGAATGCATGTTTCAAATTTAGAACCAAGAAGTGGGTAGTAGTGGCAGGGATCTGAGAGAGGAGGGTGTAAGGGTTGGACACTAGCGGGTGGATGGGGACCACAGAGGAGTAGACAAGGGGAAGGTCTAGAACCAGCCTGTAGGACACGTTAGGTTTCTTAACTGCCAGAATGGGGGTGTTGAAAAGAGAGTGTGTAGGCCTAAGATACCCCTTTAATTATAAATCCTGGATGATGGCTTCTAATCCGAGGAAGGCTGTGGTTGTGAGTGGATATCATGGTTGACTAATATATCTTGAAGGCTCCAGTAAGACAATATGAATAGGACTGCATTTAGCCATAAAGGGTGTAGTTGTGTCCCAAAACTCAGGGTTAACTGGTTTAGATAGTCGTGGGAGAGTGCATGGAGGAGGTGTATCTGCCCCTAGGAACATCATGAGGAAATGAGAGGTAGGAGAGGTGTGGGGTGATATGTGAATGGTGACTTTTAATAGTGAGAGTATGTCCCTTTCCAGAAGGGGAATGGGGCAATGGCTCATAACGAGAAAGGAGTGAGTGAAGGACAAAAGGGATTTTGAGGGAAAATATGTTTACCTCCTACCACGACAATAGGAGTTTTTGAGGGTGTGGTAGAACCCCAATACTCCCTCAAGACCGAAAAAGTGGCACCAGTATCCAAAAGGAAGGTAATGAAGCGTCCATCCACCAGGAAGGTGACCCTAGGTTCTTGATTCTTGATGGTAATAATCTGGAGGGAAGGCCCAGGGCTCCATCATTCCTCCTCTGCCAAGCCCAGGAGAGGCTGGGGTTGCCGGGTGGCTGACCAACCTCCCTTCCGGGTTGTTGGGCAGTCTTCCCCCCAGTGTCTCCTTTGATGGCATGTTGGGCAGGGGTTGTAGGGTGTTCTCGGCGAAGGACAATCCTTACCACATTTGAAGCAAGCTCCAGGGGGTGTCACATTGGGACGGCGTGGTGATGGCCTTCTCTGAATGACCTGGGCCAACATTTGGAATTTGGCATTTTCAGCTCTCTTCCTACGACATTCACTTTCATCCTCTCTACCATGAAAAACCTTTAAAGAGACAGCGAGGATTTCGGTCTGAGGAGTAGCAGGGCCCTGTTCAACCTTTTTAAGCTTGGCTTTAATGTCAGAGTATTTTTGGGCCAGAACATATGTCATTAAGAGATGACGGCCATCAGGGGTTTCTGGGTCAAGTTATGTGCAGTGTTGAAGGGCCTTGGTTAGTCTATCCAGGAATTCTGAAGGTGTTTCCTCCTTCCTTTGAATGACCTCCTGCACCTTTTTAAAGTTAACAGCATTGTGGGTCGCCTTTTTCAGGCCCGCCAAGAGGCAGGATGTAAAAAGGTCATGAGTCTGTAAGCCTTCAGGGGTGTTGTAATCCCATAGGGTTCCTGCTCTGGGACAGCATGAGAGCCCGTGGGGTGGTCAGGATTGGTCCTATGATTTTCATCAGCATGGGCTTGGGCTAGCTCCCAGACCAATTGCCTTTCCTCGGGGAGAAGTGTATTGGCCAAGAGCATGTATATGGCATGATGAGTGAGGCTATATGCTTGCAGGACCCATTGAAACTCCCGAATGTAAGTGGTGGGTTTAGTGGTGATTGAGCCTAACTTGCTCTCTAGCTGAGTAATGTCTGACCTGGAGAAGGGCACGTGGACTCTGATGACACCCTCGGGACCAGCTACCTCACGAAGGGGTGCGATTGTCTTAGGGGTGGGAAGGAGTCCTTTAGACCTGGTAAAAGGAGGACTGAGAGAGGCAGGCGGAGGACAGGAAGGAGAGGGAGGGGAAGGGAGTGTCTCTTTGGAAGAGGAGGAAGTGGAGCAGGCAGAAGAGGATGGAGGGGAGGGGGATAAAATGGAAGGCTGAGGATCCATGGAATCAGGCAGAGGATGAGGAGGGTATTGCAGAAGAGAAGGGGCAGATGGGGCTGGGGAGAAGGTGGGGGTTCATCTGCTGGGTTGAATGAGGAAGAATCTGTGAAGTCAGAAGTAGAAGTAGGGAAAGAGAGGGGATTGCAAGCAAGGAGGACCTGACGGGGAGGGCAGGAGGAGCAGAGACAAGGTGCTGTGTGGGAAGGCTAATACCTTCAATGCAGGGAATCTCCCTCCACTTTTCCAGACGCTGGCAGTAGTTAAAAAGGTCCCAGGGGAGGTTTGGATCTAAGGAGCCTTCTGGAGGCCAATGATTGCCATTATCCAGTGGATATGGAGGCCAATCTTGGGTACAGAATTTAATTAAAAGTTTGGGCTTGATGTCTGGTGTGAGGGAGAGTGTGGCCAGATTTTTTATTAAACATTTGAGAGGTGAGGCTTCAGGTACAGATGAAGAGGTGCCCATTGTCACAGGGAGAGATGGAAGAGAGAGAGAGAGAGAGAGAGAGAGAGAGAGAGAGAGAGAGAATAAGAGTAAGCGAGAGAGACAAAGAGAAAACCCGAGCTGGAACGGCTTCCAGGAAATTCAGGGCGAATGGGGGTCACGTGGGTGTCCCCAAAATGACCAGCTGTCGCGAGGAAATACAGAGGGTACTACCTGGTCGTCACCAGTGAAGTGCGATCTGGAAGACCCAATGGGTTTGGAGCCATGGGCAACCTGACGTCAGGAAAGTTTTCGAACGCAGCTGAAGAAGTCAGTAATGAAAACAGAACTCCAGCTCCAGCAGAATGCAGTTCTAGGACGGGAGTTCAGTTTTCCCTGAGCAGAGAGGCAGCTTCAGCCAGACACAGCAGCCCTGCAGGAAACAGCAAATCTAGCCGGCAGCAGCAGTGGCAGCAAAGGAGGAAAAACCACAGAGCCTCTAGTGTAAACTCAGAACCCTCATGCCCCAAAGGGAAACGGATCACTAGAGGGTCCACTGTGACCAGTAAAGGTCTTGATGGGAGGAATTCCCTCTCCCCTACCGGGCGTCTAGAGTGTGCTGGACGATCAGGGTCACAAAACTAGCAGTAGCCCGAAGGAAGTTGGCGAGCCGGGGTCAGGGGAAGCTTACATACATCAGATCAGTGGTGAGTGCAGGAAGCTGGCGTCTGAAAAGAGCGGACCAGGACGGAGTGTCTGGGTGGAACGGGGGACGGGGCTCTTGTTGGAAAGAGCTCACCCGTATCCTCAAACGGGGCACCAAAATGAAAGAACTCCCCACTCAAAGGCACTTCGCCGGGAGAATTCCAATTTTATTGCAAAAAGCTGTGTGCTTATATAGAACTAAGGAGGAGATGAAAGGACTTAGATAAATGGCAGGCAACCCGTTTATTGGCAAGTTCTTTCAGATATCAGCTCCGGAGCCCAGGAGTTAGTTCTCATTGGGGCTAAGGTTCCCCGCCAGCGAGATTTGAAATTGGCACCAGTGGGAGAGTTCACCCGGCGGGAACTTTTCGCGCCACTTCAGAAAAGAAGAAGGTAGGAAGAAGAAGTCCTTAGGCGCCATGTTGGGGTTTTTCTCTGGGGTATGGCTGCCGTTTATACTTTTTCCAACAATGAGTATACCAGACAGTGCCTTGATTGACTGGTTTTCATTAAAACGGTGTTTAACAGAGATGCCAGAATGTTGGATCCTGCTGAGTAGTGGGCCTAGAGCAATGGTGGGCAGGTGTGTGATAAAACATCTGTGGTGGGGCCATGTGGATCTGCCATTGGCTTCCAAATGGCTTGTCACTGACATGGTCAAACCAGCAGACCCTTATATGTAAAGGCATCTTGTTATATGGAGAGGATTCAGGACGCTGTTCAAAATCAGGTTGCTATAGTCAAGGGGGCAAGCTATGTGGGATAGAAGCCTGGTTCTTGTATTCTCCAGCAGACCCTGACTCACCACACGTGACAGAACTCCCTCCCGTACTGTGTTCCATTTAAACTCCTTGTATTTCGTGAAGCAAGTACCAAACTTCCAGTGCAGCAGCAAAAAACACCACGAAAATAGAGGATGACCATATGGCTTCACAGTCCACATGGGGAGACATTTAGCCCCCAGGGGCCACAGTTTACCTACAAAGGGAGAATTCAGCAATGCTGCCTCATGTTCATTGGGAAAAAAAGAAACAATGTCCACCAGGTCACATAGATGCAGACCCAGCTTTTATGGTCTCACTAGAAAGGAAGCTAAAGCTCCTGACAACAACATATATTTCAAGTGCCCAACCTCACAGAGAGTTTCCCAAGAAGTCTCTAGGCCAGCAGAATTCCATTTTTGTGGAGTGTTTACCCTGTTCCTTACTTTTGAAAACTCCTCTACCACTTCCAAGATTGTGAACTCCTGATTGTTTTCCATTCCAGATATGTATTCACGGAATTTCTAACTCTTTTCCTCTAATTGTTTCTTACTTGGGGCGAAGGTATTGTCAAGACATTGTTCTGGATAAGAGTGGGAAGATTTTTGTGTAGCACATATTTACATACACATTGGATACATTTTGCAATTTTTCATTCGAAATACTGAAACTCTGACACTAACCCATACCCTACTAGACTCTGACTACTAATACTAATATGATGGAGAAAAATAACCCAAACAGAATAGAAATACAAGCAGTTCAGAGGAGGCATGGTGAATAGTTGGTCTTGCCTTTTCCATGATATAGGGTAGGAGTTATAAATCTTGTCAATTTTTTTCTTGAAATTGTTCTCCATGTGTTTTTAAAGTTAACACACATGTGAATTCCTGTCTCCCATTTTCTGTAGCCAATTCAGCACATGTATTTTTATATGCACATACAAAATCCTACCTGGAATACATGTACATTTTTGTGAGGTGGCTAACTTGGCAGATACAAAGTATGAGAAGAAATCACTCCTCCTAAATGCTTTTGGAACTGAAAATTCAAACTATGAGTGAGCTTTTTAGTTGAGCAACATTATACATAAATCCATGTTCAGTAAAATTAATATTTTTGGATCTGTGGATGATATATATTTCATGATGAATTTTGATTGGCATATATTTTCTACTTTCCAATGTATTTGTGTGTGTGTATATATATATACACTCTAGATTTTTCAAAATATGAAATACATGTGTCTTATTATACACTCCCTAAATTCACTAATGTTCATGTATGTGGTTTTATAATCAACTTTTCATAAGATTATTTTCAGAAACATTCATCCACCTGAAATACATATTTGTTTTCTAGTACTGAAAACTTACTTCAGTGAATGGTGCAAACAAATCCTTATATTTCTACAGTAACTGACCCACTTTAACATCAATGCTACTAGATTCCTATGGGACATGATGTGTATTTTGACGTTCAATTTTATTCAACACTGGTACATTTCTATTTCTTCAGTTTTTGTACATCATAAAATGTACATTTCATCCACAAGTTCACAAATTTAAAGACATTTGTAACACATTCAATCACTTCCTGCTTCAGAACACATATATTCCTACTTGTTTTTGACTGCTCATTTCATGAGACTTCTTTCCAAATACATTATTTTCGATTTCCATAATCAATTTTGAAGCAAAACTCACACAGAATTTATGATAAACTACAACCCTAATATTACCATTAGATGTATAACTGGTTGGAATGAATGTATGTATATCAATATAAGATTTGCTATGTATTTTGAGATATAAATTTATTCCAATTTGTAAAGTTGGAACAAGTTATATTATTTATTCACAGTATGGTCTATTCAATCATTCTCTCTATATTCATACACACATGGTACACCTATTTGTGCCCCCAATACTAATTTATACCTCTTCAAAATATTGCTCCCAGAAATGGTGCAAGAAATACTCATGTCACCTGATCTACATATACATTTTATCACAGTAATATTCTGGCAAGAAAATGCAAAGTCACACTTACGATTGTACCAAAGCCTAAATGGAATATGAGTATGGATTATAAAAATCACCCGTGTCCAGGTTGGCTAATGCTCTCAAATGTCAATCCTATTGGTGACTACATATGTGTTTCTTCCTAAGATTATATATTCAACTTCAAGCCTGCTGAAAATGTCTAATCCGATCAATCACTTTATCATTTGCCTGATTTCCTATGTCTCTATTGATATCTGCTTTCCTACATATTTTCCCCAATTCATCATTGTGACCAACTCTTCACATGTGCTGACATTTACATTTTCTCTCTACCTGAAACCCTATTGCTAAAGAACTTTTTTTTCAAATCCTATACTCACTCTTTTTTTCTAATTCTACCAATTATCTTCCTAATCCTACCAACTATCCTTTTTAGACTGGATGTTCTCTTCGACATTCAATCATCCAAGTACAAGGTCCTATACCATTGTGTATAGATTTATCTGAGACACATGTGCAGAACATAATTCAAAGCTAAGTATCCCAATCAAGGATCCAATGCCCTTCTGGGCTGCAAATCTTACCTAGATTTCTGTTTTCATACATATATTTCACCTCTATATATACTTACAAATATCGCAGGTTCCCAATACCATTATTCATCCAGCAGAATGATTCCTAACCCAAATCAAACATGTTATTAACCCTAACCATACTCTTTGCCCTCCATCTAACTTTACAGAAGAGCAGGGACAGAGTTGGTCTTACAATACAGGAACATAAGAGACCTTCCACCTGCTGAGAACCTCAAAGGTCCATGCAGAAATGAACCCTGGGGAAGATAGAGGAAGCTATGAAGGACCTGAGAGAGCAAAAGTCATCTTCCACGACAAACAACCTGGTCAGGATGAATGGGTGTGTCTGAAGCAATCTCTCTCTTCTTAATGTAGAGAAGATGGACCAAACCAGGCCTGTGTGGAGAGCTGCTTCCGGGTGCTATGTTTGATATACCATTCTAACTTGTGAAAGTGTCACAGGAAGTAGGGGGAGCCTCCATCTATTGGGACACTTGGAAGCAAATGTTAGGAAAAAGTGATTGCCTAGGCAGTGACCTCATTCAGTTCCAGAAGGAAGTGACCTACATCACTTTCTTTGTGATGGAACTCTCTGAACTTGGGATCCGAAAAGCCAGGCACCCAGAGGCAGTCCCAGTCCCAGTCCCAGTGGTCTCACATGATTGGATTTACCAAGGACAGAGTCAGTCTTTCTTGGTAACTACTGATGTGAAGATGGCCAAATGCCAAGAGAGCTCTGAAGAGGGGCCTTTCCTGAGAAAGCAGGTAGTGGCTCACCACTGGCACCTGACAACTTCACATTGTTGGCAAGGAGACCAGATCTGAGATAGGATAGCCCATTTTGGGGGAACATAGTATGTATGGCCCATCAGTCAGAGGACACTCCGGATAGTTACAGACCTACTTGGGGGAAGGCGGTGACTTTGTGGGTGTGCGTGTGAGTCTGTGGTTTTTTCTCATGATCTGGGAATAGGTAGGAAAGTCGCTTTGTTTGGTTTGGATTGGATCGTTTCTAGTAAGTCTTTTGATAAGGCGAGTGTTTTTATGTCTGTTTATCCCACTGTGTCTGTGGTTGTAGATATTAGAAAAAAGAATGCATCAATGGATGTTTCCTGTCTTGTAGAAAGCTTCACAGCATTCATCCTGCCCAATTTATATATGGACTGTGGCTTGCCTTATAGATGGGCAACAACTACTATCTTCCTAAGTTCCTGTTTTCTTCTTGAATTCGGGCCACTCTCCAGAATAGGCTCATGGTTTGGTGTCCACAATATGTACCACCTCCAGGCTCTGTGACATGGCCACGTACTGGATAGCTGAAGGGAATGGGATCATCTCAGAAAACTCAGATATCATTCGAGAAACCCTGCTTTGGGCCATTTGCTTACCTATTGTTCTGTTGCCCTGAATGTCAGAAACGTCTTTGTCTCAGTCCACCCCTTTGTGAAGCCTGAAAAAATGGTTTTCAATGGAAATTAATGGGCATCACCTGTAGCTCTTTGCTTAATTGCTTTGGAAAGGGATGTGTCTGCATCAGACTCGTGGCAATGTGTGAGGCTGTTGCATAGATTCTCAGAACCTGATGGATCTAAAGAAAGATTACATGTGTGCTTCCAAAACCAAAATGGCCAAAAAAGCAGTCATTGTGGACGAAGTCTCTCGCCTTCCTCTGTAAGGTTCCTGACCTCCATCAATTGAAAATAGGGATCCTTTGTGTCAAATGAGTTCTTCAAACCCTGCAGAAGATAGCCCATAGGTGCTTGGGTTTTCTCATGATTCCAATTCACATAAAGAATATACACCCGAGAGTCAGGAGGCCTCAAATTCGGGAAGCAGAGCAGTATTTATGGCAGGCCTATTTGATCACTCCTGGTTCTCAGGAAGGGTGTCCAGGCAACCCTGACTTTAGGCAAATGAGGGGCAAGGGAGGTTATTTTGTACACTGTCTTGGACTGATCCCCTCATGGAAACCTCGAACCACAGGTTATGATGAGTGTCCATATGGAAGAAGATGAGGGCCTTGTGGGAGTGCTTTGGTTTTAATTGTGGTCATTTGTGTGGCGGTTGGAAGTGATGACTGGGTCTACCTGGGCTTGAACTCTGGTGTGATTCCCCTTAAAGTCTGAGTTCTGGAACTGATCTCAGAGAAATATTGCCATGAACTGTGTTCAGATTTTAGGAGGCCACGCATGGGATTCGCCCTTGGAAACTGAGATCAAGCACAGGGTGGCTTTCCACAGAGCCTTGGAATCTCAGCTAGGATATCACATGATTTTATTCTGAAAGATTTGGCAGCCATAGTTGAGAATCAGAACACCCTTGGACGTCACATTGAAGACCTCAATGGGCCTGGCTTCATGCGACCTTTTGAAGACTCTATGGGAAGACTTGCCTGTGAGAGTTCTCCAGAGCTTTCATTGAAATGAGCTTCCTCACCATTTAATGGTTCCTGAATGAACTGAAACCCACAGTGTCTCCAACTTCATCCATGAAAAATGGCTAGATAAATACAATGAAATTTTTGAAATTCCAATAATCAGGTGGCACTAGAGAACCTTTGGATGTCTTGTTGCTGATCATTAGTGTACAAGAGAATGCCATGATTGACCGAGTTTCATGAAAATGGTGTGAACAAAGATGCCAGTAAGTTGGAGCCTGCTGAGTAGTGGGCCTATTGCAGTGGTGGGCAGGTGTGTGATAATACATCTGTGGTGTGGCCATGAGGATTTGCCATTGCCTTCCAAATGGCTTGTGACTGACATTGTGCATCCAGCAGAACCTTCTATGTAAAGGCATCTTGTTACATGGAGAGGTTCCAGGGCAAAGTTCAGAGTCAGATTTCTATGTACAAGGGGGCAAGCTCTGTGAGATATAACCTGGTTGTTGCATTCTCCTGCAGACCCTGACCCACCACAAGTGACAGAACTCCCTCCAAAACTGGGTCCCAGTTGAACTCTTTGTATTTCATGAAGCAAATACCAAACTCCCAGTGCAGCAGCACGAAACACCACGAAAAGTGGAGGATGAAAAAATGGCTTCACAGTCCACACGGGGAGACACTTAGCACCCAGTGGCCACAGTTTACCTACAAAGAGAAAATTCAGCACTGCTGCCTTATGTTCATTAGAATACAAGAAACCATGTCCTCCAGGTCACATAGATTCAAACCCATCTTTGATGGTCTCACTAGAAAGGAAGCTAAAGCTCCTTACAACAACATATATTTCAAGTGCCCAACCTCAGAGGAAGTTCCTCAAGAAGTCTTTAGGCCGTCAGAGCTCCATGTTTTTGGAGTGTTAATTGTTAGACCACGACACAAGAAAAGACCACTGACTCTAATTAAAATCATATTAAATTAATCTTATTATTTCTACCTTTCATGCTGCCTCCCCTCCCAAAACAGCCGGAACAAGACAGCAACCCCAGCTTTCCTACAGCCCAGCTTTATAGCCCAGAAAGTTACACAAAAGGGGTGTTACAGATAACAGAACTCTGACAAGCATCACACTAATGGTAGTTTAGGTTTTTTTTTGCTGTCCCTACATCAGAATTCAGAGGACCATTAGAGCCTCAGAGAGGGATGTTGTCTGGCCAGAGAAGGCAAATATTTATGATGTGTCACTAAAGTTTCAGAGAGGGCTGCTATCTGGTCAGAGAGCCGGGCATGCGTGAGTTCAAGGCACGGGCAGGCATTTCAAGCAGGTTCAGAATTTGCAGTAATTTATGGTAAAGCCAAAATTACCTTTTCATGGCTTTGTGGCAAGATGGCTCTCAATTTTAATAAAAGATCAGGTTGGGTCTATCATTTCCCCCTTTTCTCTGTGTCCCTTTCAAATCTTTAATAGATTAGGGGAAGAGCACTGAGGAAATTTTAATCCCTCAGGTAAGATTCTCCAAATTTTTAGAACTTACCCAAAACCGATCTCCCTGATTTTACCAGACTTAATTAATTACTTATATTGATAGTCTACTTATCTTTCTCTCCATTGTTGTAAGAAGAGTGGCGTCAATCATTATTTCTTCTTCTGACCTGAGACAGGGTGAAGTGAGTGAGCATGGCGTGAGGGACATGAGTTGCCTTTTATAAGTCAGTTGGGGGACATGAGTTGCCTTTTAGAAGTCATTTCGGATTGAAGTCTGGTTGGGGAAGAACAGGTTGTAAAGTCATCTGGGGATGGGTTCTTCTATGAGAGAAACAAAAACCATGAGTACTGAATAAATGTTGCAGCAGCCGGAACATGTTAGTGTATAGAAGTTCCCTCACCAGTCTTTAATATCCCCAGTTATCAGGACTATCAAATTAATATTTAACTTTTAGTGTTACAGTTGTCCTTCCCCATAAGATACAGTTTAACAATGTAATGTCATCTGATCTTGTAAAATCCTTTTTCTAGTATGACCTCTGCGTCTAATAGAGAAACCTTTAATTCTGTTACTCAGGGCTGGATAATCGTACTAGCAAACACCAAGCCTACCTGTGTTGGTTAGGAATATCTGCAGGCCTTAAATTAAAAATTTCTGCCTCTGGCAGCTCTTCTTGATAGTCTCTTTTTATAAGTATCAGGCATTCCTGTCTGAGAATCCTTCTTTGTAGCCTCCAGTCTTACTTATTTTGGGAGGCTAAAATAAAGTGCATACCTTAAAATATTATTATTATTATTATTATTATTATTATTATTATTATTATTATTATTATTTAAAATGCCCAGGAATGGCTGAATTTTCGTCTTAACTGTCTTTCCAAAGTGTTTAAGATGAAGCAGTCAAACGGACTTTTGTTTCTATCTATTGTTAACAGTCAGCTGAGCTTTATGGGAGTCAATTCTGGAAAAATGAGAGCACATTTTCAATTCTGCTAGTGCCATTTGCGCTAGGTGGGTCCAGGTCTTGCTTGACCATTTATCTTCCCTCAGAAGCATCAGGGATATCTCCTTTCTCTGATGACTGTCCTCTTCATAACAAATGCACTGATTGGCTTTCTGTTCTCCAGTGGTCTCATTAATCTCCCTGATCAGGAGGTTATGTGGCTCAGAGTTGCAAAGCTCTTTAGAGAAGTCCCCTGTTCCCTGGATTCAGATTGACTCAGAGGGTAAGAGCCAAATATTGGTTTTCTTGGCCCTTTTCATTTAACTTTAATTTTAAATCCTAATCTTAAACATCCAGCAAATTAATTTTAACAGCCTTATATTAAGAGTACTGGACTTTAATGTCTATAACTTTATAATTATCTTTTTATTAATTGGGATCTGTATTATTCTGTCTGTATTGTAGGTGATGACTTATTATCTTGAATAAACCCATGTTGTGTTCTTAAAGCAACACATTTGTAAAACACTAACAGGGAATCTTTAGATAACTTATAAGAAAATTTCAACTAAAATTAACAAAAGTAAAAATACTTAGTTCGTGTAATAGCTACCCTAAATTTTTTGGCTGAGTATTACATTATATCCCCTGTTTGAGATCCTAGGAATCTTGACATTTTTTATGTTTTTAACATAACTTTAAAGAAATATTATCTGACGTACTTGTTTCATAGTCATTCTCACATATAGTAAGATGGGACACACAGCCTTATCTCAGGTAAGGCAGGGCTCTTTATAAATCTTAAGCATTTTAGTTCTAAAGCTGATGTTTATTTTTTTTTTTTGTTTGGGGGTCTGGGAAGATCTACTCCTTAAGAAACTAATAGTTCATACTCAGGATTGGTTTTTGGTAGGAAAATTATGATAAACATGGATTATTAGAATTACTTTATAATTTGGAAGGGTTTCTAGAAAACAGTATACCAGATCTGTAAGATTCTATGTGAGGAGCCTCTAGGTCATTGTGGTGTTTGTGAACTTCCATTTTAGTGTACTGTGGCCAAGGTCAAAATGTACAGACAGTGAAGGTGTAACCCATCAACTTCATCTTCAGACACTTGCAAAATACTTCCCAATTTCAGGTTTGGCTCTATGAGCAAGTGAATGTGCAGGTTGAGGGCTCAATCATTGGTTTTAAGAAGTATATGAACCTCTCATCAGATGATGCAGAAGAAATTGATTTAAAACAAAGTAAAGAACAGAACTGGGTCACTGTGTACCAAAAGGAGATAATATTACTCTGCTACCAAGTGTCTCTAACTAGAAATGATCAATGAAGTCATGAATTATTGAGAAGGCAGTTTTGTTTTTTTAGGTGTTTTTGTTTAGGAGTATAATCCTAAAGTATTTGTTTATATTGCTTTGATTACCCTTTTGTTATTACCAGATGACAATAATGGTATGGGGTTGTTTTTATTAAAAAGTAAAAATTAAAAGCAACATTGACAAAGTTTACATAAATTGTTTGTGGTCTCATGAACATTAGCTAACACCATATGATATCACATTTAAAACATGAATTAAAGAAAGCCTGAAAGTTTTCAACTTTTACATAGATTAGGCTCTCATTAACTTAAAAATACATTTAAATTGTTCCACAATGTAAAAAGTAACATAAAACTTTACATATCTTATTGATAACAGGTAAATAAATCTCCAATATATTTTTTTACCATACAACTTCAGAACACGAGCTTGATATAATGCTCTTTTAAAGTTTCTACCTTACAGACTTGCATACCTGTAAGATATGAAAACATTAATAGCATCACAATTACATTGATGTTTCTACATTAACCAAGTTTAGCTTTTAAAGAAATGGCAGTACAATGCTCTAAAATAACAGTTCTGATTTAATAAGTTTTTTAATTTTTATGGTTCCTTGCTCTAGAAAAAATAAAACTTAATAAACACAATGTTATGGGTAAACTTATGTTTCAAAAAATTTTTGTCTCATTAACACATGACTGATTTTTAAAACCTTATATAGAGTTTAGTAAAAACTTATACAGACCTTAGTAAATGAATCAGATTTCTAACAAAAGTACTCACGAATGAGTAATCCCATATCAAATTTACTTTACTTATTTATCAAAATATTAGAGAAATGTATTGAACAGTGTAAACCATTTTTATGTTGAAGAAAATGTTCTAGAACCAAGGCACATTAGACGTTTTGTAGATATTAATATTTTATTAGATTTTTGAACACCTAGAAAAATTTGTAAGCTTAAATTTAAAAACATTTATTTTTATCTGTTTATCCGATTTAAATTGAAACATTTAAACCACGTGAACTAAAGATCTTTGGATCCACTTTTTAAAATTTGTTTTTATGAGCACTTTTTTTAATGAGCGCTCCTTATATATGTTAATTTGTGTATCATATATATGATATACGGATATATGTCTATATAGACAGACAACACATAACAAAATTGTGCACACATAATAATAGTAAAGGCCTTGTAGTTTTTCACAGGTTAAATATCTATTGCAATGTTTCAAAAAGTCCACAGTTGGTCAAAGATAGAACTGATCAGAAAAACATTAACCTAGGTCTGTATGCTCAGAATCATGAGCTCAAAAATAATAAAGTATCTAAGGAAAACAATAAGAGTCCTAGAAAAAATGACTGGCCAGTAATTAGTAAATACCATACAATTTACTTTTTTTTTCCGTTAGGCATCAAATCAGTCTCCTACTAAGCTTGCAGGCTTTTTTCATTTGCATTTCAACATGAGTCATGGCTGAGGTCTGGAAGGAGCAGGAAAAAAAATGCTATTCTGAGCAGACACCTCAGGCCTAAGGCATATTAACCATAATTTTCCAGTTGGGGTGTTGAAAATTATGATACAAGTTCAAGATACAATTCACAAAATTTTATGTCTTTACATCTTATTTTGTCAACAGATACCATACTATGGTTTACTATCCTTGTCCAAATTAATGCACTGGTACACACAGTGACATTTTCTCTGGCTACCGAATTCAAAATTGGTTAAAAAAAAAAAAGTGAATGATTGGGAAGTTACTTGCCAACTTGGAAGTAGAGTTCTTCAGTTTTCCATCCTAAGTATTTAAGTTCTCTGGCATGAATTACCTGAAATCTTAAACTAAACAATGACCTAAACCCGACTTTTAACTGCAAGATTGTGCAATGCTTCAAAAACCCATTCAGATACCAGTTTTTTTATGATAAAACATCATCATTTAGACACACATTCAGCTAAGATCATTCCCAAGAAAAATTTTATAATATCAACACATTATTGCACATGTCTTAAAGGACCAGAAACAAAGACACAAGACAGACAGAAAGGAGGTAGAGACTATGGTTGTCAGACAGAATCCTTTAAACCAGAGCAGATAAGAGAAAAAATCTACTACACCAGTGGCACCCAGGGGGGGACCAGATGTTTTAACAGAGGGGCAACCTGAAATGTAAAATAAAGTGTCTATATGGTGACTTTACTGAATTTAGTGTCCCCTTTTTCTTTTTCTCTTTTTTAACAAGACAGAGGTGGCATAATACTTACAGTGCACGGAAGGAAGGAGGGTATTCCCTGAATCAACAGAGCTTTGGCAGCTGCTGGGGGTCCCTCAGTCCCTCCTTTTACTTACAGGATTAGCTCCTCTGGTTCAGTTCCACCCCAAGCAAGCTCCATCTCCTAACATTTCAGTAGACAGCTCTCACAAAGTTCTGGGGCGGAGGGGGGGTACCAATATGTAACTTAAAGTTCGGTTCCTGACCTAGAAGCCAATTTATACCAATTAAATAATGAGGAATGGGTTCTGAGAAAAAGAAAAGGGGAGGCTAATTGCTTTGCTAACAAAGGAGAAACACAGGGGACTCTGCCAAATGTTGTGACTCTCTTGATCTGGAGGGACAAGGGGTTTTAAAGGAGTTTCACTTGTTAACCTGGGAGATACTCAGTTCTTAGGTCCCCAGCAGGCATGGCCCTCTGCAATGGTTGTGCTCCAGGCAGCCAGCTAGGGGCTTCTATCATCCTGCTAAACAAAGGGGGGTAAAGTTCATCGCAGTTCCTTAAAACACAGTTCAAACGGGTGTCAGGCTTACTCTCTTTATTACCCATTTTCACGTCCAATATCCTTAAGTTTTTACAACCAAAATCACACAACAAAATGAACAAAAGCAAACAAACAAACAAAAAAAAAATAGAACGGAGAACAAAACACACCACACACACACAAAAAGAAAAACAGAAACCCGGCGCCTAAACAGAAAAACAGTGGTACAGTGCAACATCTTGCTAAAGCTCCAGGGTAGGAGCGCGTGCGTGCCCGTCGGCACCTCTCTACACTTCCAGAGGAATTTCCTACAGAACAGAACAGAGGACAGAACGATTCTTGTTACTGTCCTGGACAGGAGTATATGTGAGCCTCCCCAGGCCACATCTCTGTCATCAGAAGAGATCTCCCTTAACCGGATATCAGATGTTATAAAGGCGCCACTTACCTATGGAGGCCTCCTCCATCAGGTGCTTGCTAATAGTTTTAGTGCAGAGGTTCACTGCAATGCTCCCGGGACGAAAGGCTCTCTTTCTAATATAGAGAAGATGGACCATACTAGGCCTGAGTGGAGAGCTGTTCCTTGGTGCCTATGGTTGATATACCATCCTAATTTGCAAAAGTGCCACAGAATGTAGGGTCAGCCTCCTTTTCATGGTACTCTTGGAAGCAACTGTTTGGACAAAGTGGTTGCCAAGGCAGTGACCTCATTCAGTTCCTGAAGGATGCGACCTCACCTCACTTCCTTGGTAATGGAACTCTCTGAACTTGGGATCCAGGAAGCCAGGCACACAGAGCCAATCCCAGTCCCAGTCCTAGTGGTCTCACTTGCTTCGATTTAGCAAGGACAGAGTCAGTCTTTCTTGGTACCTACTGATGTGAGGATGGCCAAATGCCAGGAAAACTCTGAAGAGGGGCCTTTTTTGAAAAAGCAGGTAGTGGCTCACAGCTGGCTCCTGACCACTTCACAGAGTTGGACAAGGAGACCAGATCTGAAACAGGACAGGCCATATCGGGGGAACACAGTATGACCCAGCAGTCAGAGGACACTCTGGAGAGTGAGAGACCTACTTGGGGGAAGGAGGTGACTTTGTGGGTGTGGATGTGTGTTTGTGGTTTTGTCTCATGTTCAGAGAATAGGTAGGAAAGTCGGTTTGTTTGGTTTGGAGTGAACTGTTTCTAGTAAGTTGTTGGACAAGGTGAGTGTTTCTATGTCTGTGTATCCCACTGTGTCCGTGGTTGTAGACATTAGAAAAGAGAATGCATCAATGGATGTTTCCTGTCTATTAGAAAGCTTCCCAGCATTCATCCTGCCCAATTAATGAATACTCTAGGGCTTGCCTTATCAATGGGCAACACCGGCTATCTTCCTAAGTTCCTGTTTTCTTCCTGAATTCTGGCCACTCTCCAGAATAGACTCATGCTTTTGTGTCCACGATATGTAGCACCTCCAAGCACCGTGACATGGACATGTACTGGATAGCTGAAGGAATTGGCAAGAATCTCAGAAAACTCAGATACCAGTGTGACCAGGATAGTCTCAGTGGAGAAACCCTGCAATTGGCCTTTTTATTACCTATTGTTCTGTTGCCCTGAATGTCAGGAAGGTCTTTGCCTCAGGCCACGCCTTCGAGATTCCTGAAGAAAAGAGTTTTCAAACGGAAATGAATGGGCATCACCTGTGGCTGTTTGCTTAATTCCTTTGGAAAGGGATGTGTCTGAATCTGCCCTTTGGCCCTGTGTGAGCCTAGAGCTTAGATTCTCAGCACCTGATGGATCGTAAGAAAGATCCCATGTGTGGATCCAAATCAAAATGGCCAAAAATCAGTCATTGTGGATGAAGTCTCTCGCATTCCTCCATAAGGTTCTTAACCTCCCTCAAGTGAGAATAGGGATCCAATGGGTCAAATGAGTTATTCAAAGCCCTGCAGATGCTAGCCCATAGGTTCTTGGGTTTTCTTATGAATCCAATTCAAATAAAGAATCTAAACCGACAGTCAGTAGGCCTCAAATTGGAGAACAGAGCTGTGTTAACGGCAGGCATATTTGATCACTCCTGGTTCACAGGAAGGGTTTCCAGGCCACCCTGACTTTTGGTAAATGAGGGGAAAGGGAGCTTACTTGGGACACTGTCTTGTGCTGCGCCTCTCATGGAATCCTCCTGCCAGAAGTTATGATGAGTGTCTATATGGAAGAAGATGAGTGTCATGTGAGAGTGTTTTGGTTTTAACTGCGGTCATTTGTGTGGAAGTTGGAAGAGATAACTGGGTCCAACTTGGCTTGCACTTTGGTGTGATTCCCCTTAGAGACTGTGTTTTGGAACTGACCTCCGAGAAGGTACAAGGTCCTATGACATTGTATATCCATATTTCTGGGACATCTCTACAGAACGTAATTCAATGCTAAGTATACCAATCAAGGGCCAAATGAACTTCTGGACTTCAAATCTTAACTAGATTTCTGTTTTCATATTTATATTGAAAGGTTAATAAAATAGATACTTGTCATTTCCTGTTTTTCTGTATGCTTAACAAAACACCATTGAAATCTTGAGAACTGTTTACTATTCTTGTTCCCAGAATGTGCTGTCCCAAACTGCCAAACTGCAGAATGTACTCCGTCAACCAGTTGCTCGCAAACTGACACTCGCCATTACCCATCAATAAATTTCTCTCCCTGCCCTCTCCAAGAAAAATATATAACCATTTCTTAAGCTGTTCTCAGGGCTCTCTGCTCTGTTCAAGTGATCTCTGAGCCCTTCATGCCGGACTCCCAATAAACCCTTTGCTGTTGCATGAGACAGTCTCTTAGTGGTCTCTGCCGCAGATGCTCGCCCAACCTTTACATCTGGTGGCCCTAGCAAGATCCGGAAGCTGCAGACAAAATACCCCCAACGGGCTCCTCTGGGGGTAAATAAGGCCCATCTTTCTCGTTTCAGGCTTCAGGTTAGGGTATGGCAAAACGGCTATTGGTAAAGAGCGTGAGCTCTCTCCCATGGTGGCTGACACACATGTCACAGAGCCACAGGCCATGTCCCTGGGGGATAGACTCGGAAAATCGTGGAACAATAGTCTCCTCGACTCAGTGATATTTTGTTTCTGATTCGATATTGCCAGCCCTTCAGGTTTTGCCGACTAGTCAGTCCTGGTCTCAGTATTGGACGTCCATTGCCTGTCTTTATTGTCTTGTCTTGTCTGTGTTGTGTGTCGTTCCTTTCGGTGTCTGTGTATATTTCATTATGGGACAGATCATTTCAATGCCTCTGTCCCTGACCCTTAATCACTGGACCAAAATCTGCTTAAGGGCTCAGAATCTTTCTTTTTCAGTAAAACGCCAGACCTGGCAGATTCTGTGTCTCAGAATGACTCACCATTGCAGTCGGATGGCTCCTAGAAGGATCTTTCAACTTCGCACTTATTTGAAAAGTCCGAGATATTGTCTTTCAGCAGGTGCCACATAGACATCCAGATCAACAGCCATATATCTTAACTTGTCAGTACCTCTACAAATCTCCTCCTCCATGGGTCAAGCCTTTCCTTGTCCCTGCACCTGCTCCTACTCCTTCCCCCACGATTCTATCTCAACCTCTCTGCTCCTCCTCCTCCACCCTCTGTTCTCCCTGAGTCTCAAGACTCTACTGGACTCACCACCCCCTCCTTATCATCTGCCCTCGTCTCCCAACCCCTAACACCCTCTAAGTGATTCCCCTTCTGCTGACTCAGCCTCTCCACCATTCGAGGAAGCTAGGCTGGCCCAGCGTCATCCAGATGACTGTCCCGCGGCACACACAGCCCCTCCTTCCCTGGAGGAAGCTGGCCCGGCTAAAAGAACTCAGAGAACTCACCGACGTTTTCACACCTGCCTACTTGAGGTGACTGCCAACACCACCTAGCGACTCTCTTCATGACAGAGCAATGAGAGAAAAATCTCCTGGAATGTAGAAAAAAATATCCTCAGACCTGATGGGCGACCAACACAACTTCCCAACATAATCAAAACTGGCTTCTCCTTAAACCCACCCAACTGGGACCCCAACACCTTTGAAGATAGGGAGCATCTGTTCAATTATTGCCAGGCTCTAACAGCGGGTCTCCAAGTGGCCGCTGGGTGACCAACTAATTTGGCCATGGTAAGAGAAATTATTCAAAGGCCTGATGAATCTCCATTTATGTTTCTAGAGAGAATCATGGAGGCATATAAGAGATATACTCCTTTCGATCCTCAGGCAGCAGATTAAAAAGCATCTGTCACGATGGCCTTAAATGAGCAAGCTGCCATGGATATTAAAAAAAAAATTAAAAGAGAGATTTTGTCAAAGAAGCCAAGAAAGTATACTATAAGAGAGAAACAGGGAGAAAGAAAGGGAGCAAAGGGAGGATGAGAGAACCAAAAGACAGACTAAGGCATTGACTAAGGTCCTGATCACAACAAGAAAGAGGCCAGAAATTAAGACATAGGGTGACAGGAAGGGCCCATGCCAGAGGCCACCCCTGGCCTCAGATCAGTGTGCCTACTCTAAAGAAAAAGGATACTGGGCCATAGAGTTCCCTATAAAGAGACAGCCACGCCAGCTGGCCATTCTGACTCTGGAGGATGACTAAGAAAGTCAGGGCTCAGAACCCATCCCCTAGCTCAGGGTAACTTTTGAAGTGGAGGGGACTCCAGTAAACTTTGAAGTGAATACAGGAGCAGTATACTCAGCCCTTAAGGCCCCATTGGGCCCTCTATCAAATAAAAGGTCTCTAGTTCAAAGGGATGATGACAGTAAATATCAGGCTTAGACAACTAAGAGGACCATGGACCTGGGGAAAGGAAAAATCCATCACTCCTTCCTAGGAATCCCAGAATGCCTGGACCCATTGATGGGCAGAGATCTGCTCATCAAGCTCCGGGCCAAAATAACTTTTAACCATGAAGGCCCCCAAATGAAATTTCTAAATACTTCAGCAAAAACTCCTATAGTCACGGCTTTAACTATATTAGTAGAAGATGAACATCCACCATTCACATGCCCCAAGTCTGATCAAACAGGCAAGCTACCCCAAAAATGGATAACAGATTACCCAGATGCCTGGGCAAAAACTGCTGGGTTAGGCCTGGCCGTGAAACAATCTCCAATAACAGTGGAGTTAAAAACCTCAGTCTCCCCAGTCAATGTCAAATAATATCCTCTAAGCAAAAAAACTAAAGGTGGGATAAGGCCCCATATTCAGAAATATCTGGCATTAGGGGTCCTAAGGCCCTGTCAATCGGCCTGGAACACTCCCCTGCTACTAGAAAAAAAAAGCCAGGGACCGGGAACTATCGCCCCATTAAAGAGCTAAGAGAGATCAACAAAAGAGGGCAGGACATTCACCCCACGGTACCTAATCCGTACAATCTGCTTAGCACTCTGAACCCTGAGGGGAAATTATATACTGTTCTGAACTTAAAAGATGCTTTCTTTTGCTTGCCTCTGCATAAAGAGAGTCAGTTGCTGTTTGCTTTCGGGTGGGTAGACCCAGAAACCAAAACGTCTGGTCAACTAACTTGGACTAGACTCCCACAGGGGTTCAAAAACTCCCCCACTCTCTTTGATGAAGCCCTCCACAGAGATCTCAACAACTTCAGAACTACGCACCCTGAATTTACCCAGCTTCAATACGTGGATGTCCTGCTACTGGCAGCCAACACCAAGGAAAACTGTGAGTCTGGGACCCAAGCACTATTATATGAGCTTGCTCAACTCGGGTATAGAGCTTCGACCAAAAAGGCCCAAATTTGCTAGCATGAAGTAATCTTCCTGGGCTATTCCCTTAGGGGCAGTAAACGATGGCTCACTGAGCCCAGAAAACAAACCATTATGTAGATACCACCCCCATCTTACAGCAGACAACTCAGAGAATTTCTTGGGACTGCTGGCTTTTGCAGGTTATGGATGCCTGGGTTTGCGTCCTTAGCTGCTCCATTATACCCGCTGTTAAAGGAAGATGCCCAATTCCAATGAAACCCTGAGGACCAGGAAGTTTTTGATAACATCTAAGGACACTGACACTGAACGCCTCAATTTCACTGAGCTCAGCCTGCAATTAGAGCAAGCCCTACACTACGTTAAAAATGTACATCAACTCACTCACCTTGGTTCAAAGAAACTGCAGGCATTACTGTAAGATTAAGAACAGAGTTTTCCACTAACCAACTCACAGTGAAAGGAAATAACTGAACGGGTAACAAAAGCCTGTCGGGTCCGTCAATTGGGTAATGCTTACCCTTCCAAGTTTCCTAGAGGAAAGCACCTATGAGGAACCAGACCAGGACAATTCTGGGAAGTGGACATTACTAAAATTAAGCCAGCAAGGTATGGATTTAAATATCTCCTAGTCTTTGTAGATACATTTTCAGGATGGATTGAAGCCTTACACACACACACAAAAAAAAAAAAAAAAAAAAAAAAAAAACGGCGCAAATGGTTTTCAAGAAGATCCTGAAAGATATTTTTCCAAGATACGATCTGCCTAATGGACTGATAATGGACTGGTTTTCATGGCCCAGGTAAGTCAGGTGTTAACCAGGACCCTGTGGATTAATTGGAAGTTACATTATGCTTATATACCCCAGAACTCAGGACAGGTAGAAAAAATAAATAGAACCATTAAAGAGACCTTAACGGCCCCCTTAGGGACCTGGTGACTATCTCTCCACCCAGACATTTTTCAGCTCAGTATAGGTCTTTCCTATTGAGACATGCCTGATGAAGAGGATCTCACTAAAATTCCATTAAATCCCTTCCGTACCATAGATAATTGAAACAAACATTATGGATGCAGGGACACGCGAGCCAGATGCAGGTTGGCTAGCCTATATTACTATGTATGCCCGGCAGACTATCAAAGCGACAAACAGCCATGGCTGTGTGGGGGAAAAGCCGACTTCTTGTGTAAGTCATGGGGATGTGAGCATACAGGGACTGCCTGGTGGAACCCAAACTCCTCATCAAATTCAGTACACAGCATTGGCCATATTACCAATTAGACAACCAAAAACTATGGCCCCCAGAGGGTTCTCTAGATCCTCAAATTCTGCATGACATTTTTAACTTCGGCAAGTGCTCAAAAGGGGGAAATTCCCCTATGTGGAATCCTTTTTCCTCCTTCGCTCACATCCTGTACTATGCTTTCCCAATAGTTCCTCACCCTCAGCCTTCTGCTCTAGACTCTCTGCTTTCACTCCCACCTCAGCAACCTGATTTCTCCCCTCCAATTACTAGATCAAAAACCCAAACCTCCGCTGGATCTCAGAACATTGCCCCCTTGCTGAGGAAGCAGGTACCGAGGTACCCCTCCACCCACTCCTCTCTTTTCCTGTCAGTGTCTGCACTAGGTCCCACCAAGTCCTCTAGCAAGCTTAGCCAAAGCTCAAACCAGCTGAGAAGAGCCCTCAGACCCCTATCCAAGATGTAATGAAAATGACCTTTAAAGTTGATTTGTCATCACTGAAAACAGGTTTCTAAGAATTTAAAGTCCCTCACAGGCTTTTTGGAATACTCACTCCCGTCTTCCCCTCTGCTCTACCTGTTCTACTGCTCAAGTTTTTGTTCTAGGAAAATCCCAAACCCCTTTCCCATTATTCTTTGGCATCTCTCCTTCCTCATTCTCAGATCCACGGAGCTGCACTCAGCATCGCCTTCCCTGTCATCCCCCTCTGTACCAGGTCCACAGAAATGTCTTAAATGACCTTCTCCAGAAGTCTTTACCAAGGCTTACTTTAGGGCTTTCAGCAAAAGAGTCCCTCTGAAAAAGTTCAATGGAGATAAACTTCCACTCTTCATGTTGCCCTGTTCTACTTGGCCACTGGCTGGAAAAATCACCACCCCTAAGCTAGACATCGCCTTACCAGTTTTTCACAAAATATGTGAACAAGGACTCTGGCCTTGAGCTGGGGCTTCAGAGAGATTGCTACATTTCTAAGATAAAAAAGTTACCAACTGGGCTCCATGGTGACAGCTGGCAAGGAGGAAAAAAAAGAGACAAAAAAGCTCTTCCATTCCAAGGTGTAATTGAAAAGTTAACGTGCACAGAACAGAGGAAAAAAAACAGAAACAAAAACTGATTTGTGTGAATTTCTGCAGACTGTGAACTTCTGAGCCCCTTCCCTTACATGTTGGGTACAAATACTAAAACTACCAAAACTTGGGGTTCAGGGGATTAATTGATTACAACAGAAGCAATGCCCTCTCTATACGGATGCAAACAAATAAAACTCCTTTCCTGTCTTTGGTGCTATCTTAGGTGCCTTTCCTTGTCCGTCTCTACAACAGTATAATTCTATACACTTTAACATTATTTATGTTTTCATAAAGTGGTCAATAGTTGCGATTAATTATGTAATGATGCAGATGTTTTCCAGAGTGCTCTATCAGGACGCAGGTTCATTTAAAGATCAAATAGGGGGGGCATACAACCCGGTTCCACCGGGAACCTGTATCCCTCACTTTAGCCATCCTATTAGGAATAATAGTTGCTGAAGGGGTGGGCACAGGAACAACTGCCCTAGTCCATGAGACACAACAAAGACACAATTAGAAGCAGAAATAGACCAAAGCTTAAAGACATTAAAAACCGACATCACAGCTTTACAGGAATTTTAACCTCTCTCTCTCTGAAGTTGTTTACAGAGCAGGCGAGTGTTGGACCTCCTCTTCATGAGAGAAGGGTGCCTTTTTGCTTGCATTGAGGAAAGAATGATGTTTTTTATGCCGACAATACTGGAGTTGTAAAAGAATCTATGAGTAAATTAAGAAAATTACTTGAAGAGTGTCAAAGAAAGACAGAGGCCCCCAAAGGGAGGTTTGAGTCTTGGTTCACATAGTCCACCTAGTTAACTACACTTTTATCCACCCAGGCTAGTCCATTAATAATTCTCATATTATTGTTAACTGTAGGACCCTGTTTGCTCAACCATGTAGTTTCTTTTCTCTCCCAAATTGAACCTGTTATTAACCCTAACCATACACTGTTCTCTCAATCTAATTTTACAGAAGAGCGGGGACAGAGTTGGTCTTAAAATACAGGAATATAGAGGATCTTCCACCTGCTGAGAACCTCAAAGGTCCTTGAAGAAATGATCCCTGGAGAAGATGTAGTCAACTATGAAGGACCTGAGAGAGCAAAAGTCTTCCATGGCAAACAACCTGCTCATGATGAAGGGATGTGTCTGAATCAGCCACTCTCTTCTTAATGTAGAGAAGATGGACCAAAGCAGGGATGTGTTGAGAGCTGCTCCTGCGTGCCAATGGGTGACATACCATTCTAACTTGTGAAAGTGTCACAGAAAGTAGGGGCAGCCTCCTTCTCATGGGAACCTTGGAAGCAACTGTTAGGACAAAGTTGTTGTCAAGGCAGTGACCTCATTCAGTTCCTAAAGAAAGTGACCTCACCTAACTTCTATGGTGATGTAACTCTCTGAACTTGGAATCCAGGAAGCCTGGCACCCAGAGCCAGTCCCAGTCCCAGTCCCAGTTGTCAAACTTATTTTGATTTACCAAGGACAGACTCAGTCTTTCTTGGGACCTACTGATGTGAGGATGGCCAAATGCAAGAAAAGCTATGAAGAGGGGGCTTTCCTGAGAAAGCAGGCATTGGCTCACCACTGGATCCTAAAAACTTCACAGAGTTGTCCAAAAAGACAGATTTGAGAAAGAACAGGCCATTTCCTGGAACATAGTATTGCCCACCAGTCAGAGGACTCTCCAGATAGTCACAGACCTACATGGGGGAAGGAGGTGCCTTTGTGATGTGGGTGTGAGTTTGTGGTTTTGTCTCATGTTCTGAGAATAGGTATGAAAGAAGGTTTGTTTTTTTTTTGGAGTGAACGGTTTCTAGTAAGTCGTTTGACAACGCGAGTGTTTCTATGTCAGTGTATCCCACTGTGCCCGTGGTTGTAGACATTAGAAGAGAGAATGCATCAATGAATATGTCCTGTCAGCTAGAAAGCTTCCCAGCATTCATCCTTCCCAATTTATTAATGGACTGCAGCTTGCCTTATTGATGGCAACACTTACTATCTTTCTAAGATCCTGTTTTCTTCCTGAATTCTGGCCACTCTCCAGAATAGGCTCATGGTTTTGTGTTTAAGATATGTACAACCACGAAGCTCTTTGAAATGACCATGTACTAGATAGCTAAAGGGAATGGCGAGCATCTCAGAAAACTCAGATATCAATGTTACCAGTAAAGTCTCAGTGGAGAAACCCTGCTTGGGGCCTTTTGATTACCTAATCTTCTGTTGCCCTGAATGTCAGGAAGGTCTTTTCCTCAGGCCACCACTTTGTGAAGCCTGAAGAAAACAGTTTTCAAATGGAAATGAATGGGTATTACCTGTGGTTCTTTGCTTAATTGCTTTGGAGAGGATGTGTCTGAATCAGCCTATTTGCCCTGTGTGAGGCTGTGGCTTAGATTCTCACCTTCTGATGGATATAAAGAAAGATCCCATGTGTACATCCAAGACCAAAATGGCCACAGAGCAGTCCTTGTGGATGAAGTCTCTTGCCTTCCTCTGTAACTTTCCTGAATTCCATCAAGTCAGAATAGGGATCCTTTTGGTCAAATGAGATCTTCAAAGCCCTGCAGAGGCTAGCCCATGGTTGCTTGGGTTTTCTCAAGACTCCAATTTACATAAAGAATCCAAACCCCACAGTCAGTTGACCTCAAATTGAAGAAGTGGAGCAGTATTAATGGGAGGCCTATTTGATCTCTCCTGGTTCACAAGAAGGGTGTCCATGCCACCCTGAATTAGGCAATTTAGGTGCAAGAGAGCTTATTTTGGACACGGACTTGAGCTGTGCCCCTCATGGAAAACTCTAGCCACAGGTTATTATGTGTGTCTATATGGAAGAAGATGAGCGCCACGTTGGAGTGTTTTTGTTTAAATTGTGGTCATTTGGGTGGCGGTTAGAAGAGATGACTTGGTTCACATGTGCTTGAACTCTGGTGTGATTTCCTTAGAGACTGAGTTCTGCAACTGAACTCAGAGAAGTATTGCCATGAATAGTGTTGAGATTTTAGGAAGCCAGGCATGAGTGTCGCCCTTGGAAACTGAGTTCTAGGCCCAGGGTGGCTTTCCACAGAGCACTGGGCCTCTCAGCCAGGATACCACATGATTTTATTCTGAAAGACTTGGCACCCATCGTTGAGAGTCAAAACTCAAATGGACCTCACATTGTAGAGCTAAATGAGCTAAACATCATGTGATCTTTTCACCATTCTTTGGGAAGCCTTACCTGTGAGTGTTCTCAAGAGCTTTCATTGAAATGAGCTTCCTAACCATTTAATGGTTCCTGAATGAATTGAAACTCACAGTGCCTCCAACTTCATCCTTGAAAAATTGCTAGATAAATGCCATGAAATTTTTGAAATTCCCATCACCAGGTGGCACTGGAGAACCTTTGGATGACCTGTTGCTGGTCATGAATATTTCAGTGTCTTGTTTTACTGGGTTTCATGTAAATGGTGTAGAACAGAGATGTCAGTAAGTTGGACTCTGTTGAGTAGTGGGCCTAGAGCAGTGTTGGGCAGGTATGTGATAAAACATCTGTGATGGGGCCATGTGGATCTGCCATTGGCTTCCAAATGGCTTGTGACTGACATGGCACAGCCAGCAGAACCTTCTGTGTAAAGGCAACTTGTTATATGGAGCGATTTCAGGATATTGTTCAGAATCAGGTTGCTATGGTCAAGGGGTCAAGCTATGTGGGATAGAAGCCTGGTTCTTGTATCATCCTGCAGACCCTGATCCACCACACGTGACAGAACTCCCTCTTGCACTTTGTTGCAGTTGAACTCCTTGTATTTCGTGAAGCAAATACCAAACTCCCAGTGCAACAGGAAGAAACACCACGAAATGGAGGATGACCATATGGCTTCACAGTCCACACTTGGAGACACTAAGCCCCAGTGGCCACAGTTTACCTACAAAGAGAGAATTCAGCACTGCTGCCTCGTGTTCATTGTAAAATAAGAAACTTTGTCCTCCTGGTCACATAGATGCAGACCCAGCTTTGAGGGTCTCACTACAAAGGAAGCTTAACTCGTGACAACAACCTATATTTCAGTGCCCAACCTCAGTGGCAGTTTCTCAAAAAGTTTTAGGCAAGCAGAGCTCCATGTTTGTGGAGTGTGTACCCTGTCCTTATTTTTGGAAACTCCTATTCCACCTCCAAGTTTGTGCACTCTTGAGCATTTTCCATTCCAAAAATGTAATCACAGATTTTGTAACTCTTCTCCTCTAATTGTGTCTTACTTGGGGCGAAGGTAATGTCAAGGCATGGTTCTGGATGAGACTGGGAAGATTTGTTGTAGCACATATTTGCATACACATTGGATTAATTTTCCTATTTTCCATTCGAAATTCTGAATCCCTGACACTAACCCATATTCTACTAGACTCTGACTACTAATCCTAATATGATGGAGAAAAATAACCCAAACACTACATAAGTACATGCAGTTCAGAGTTCGACTTGCCATTTGCATGATAAAGGGTAGGTGTTATAAATTTAGTCAATTTTTAATTGAAATAGTTCTCCATGTGTTTTCAAAGTTAACAAATATGTGAATTACTGTCTCCCATTCTCTGGAGCCTATTCAGCACATGTATTTTTATATGCACAAATAGAATCCTGCGTGATATCACACGTACATTCTTGTGAGTTACATGACTTAGCAGATACAAAGTGTGAGAAGTGACCACTCCTCCTAAACCCTGTTGGAACTGAAAATTCAACCTATGGGTGAGCTTCCCAGTAGAACAACATTATACATAAACCCATGTTCAGTAAAATGAATGTTTTTGCATCTTTATGATATATATTTCATGATGAATTTCGATTGGCATATATATTGCTACTTATTAATGTCTCTGTTCGTGTGTGTGTGTGTGTGTGTGTGTGTGTGTGTGTATATATATATATATATATATATTCTCCGGATTTTTAAAAATATGAAATATATGTGTCTTATATACAATCCCTAAATTCATTCATGTTCATGTATGTGGATTAATAATCAACTTTTCACAAGATTATTCTTAGAAATATTCATCCACCCGAAATACATATTTGTTTCCTAGTACTGAAAACTAACTTCAGTGAAAGGTGCATACAAATCCTAATATGTCTACATTAACTGACCCAGTTTAACATCAATGCATGTAGGTTACTATGGAACATGATGTGTATTTTGACGTTAATTTTTATTCCACACTGGTACATTACTATTCCTTCAGTTTATGTACATCATAGAATGTATATTTTATTCACTAGTTAACAAATTTATAGGCATTTGTTTCACTTTCAATCATTTCCTGCTCCAGAACACATGAATTTCTCTACGTTTCTTCAGTGGTCTATTCATGAGACTTTTTTTCCAAATACATTTTTTTCGATTTCCATAATCAATTTTGAAACAAAACTCACAAACCCTTCATGATAAACCATAACCCTAAGATGATCATTAGATATATAACTGGTTGGAATGAATGATTGTATATCAATATAACATTTCTTATATATTTTCAGATATCTATTCAATCCATTATTTAAAGTGGATCCAGTTATATTATTTATTCACAGTATGGTCTATTCATGCATTATGTGTATATTCATAGAAACAGGGTACACATCTTTGTACGACTATACTAATTTATAAGTCTTCAAAATATTGCTCCAAGAAATGGTGGAAGAAATACTCATGTCACCTGATCTACATACACATTTTATCACAGAAATATTCTGGACACCAAAAGCAAAGGTCTCACTTACAATTGTACCAAAGCCTAAATAGAAAGTGAGCATGGATTAGTAAAAACATCCATGTCCAGGTTGCCTAATGCTCTCAAATATCAATCCTATTGGTGACTACATATTTGTTTCTTCCTAAGATTATCTATTCAACCTCAAACCTGTTGAAAATGTCTAACCCTATCACACAATTTATACTTTGCTTGATTTCCTAATGTCTCTATTGATATCTGCTTTCCTACATGATTTCCCCAGTTCATCATTGTGACTGACTCTTCACATGTACTGACATTTACATACACTCTCTACCCGAAACCCTATTGCTAAAGAACTTTTGGTCCAAATCCTATACTCACTCTTCTTTGTAAACCTACAGACTACCTTCCTAATCCTACCGACTATCGCTTTTTGACTGGATGTTCTTTTCAACATTCAATCATCCAAAGTACAAGGTCCGATGCCAGTGTATATTGATTTATTTGAGACATCTGTGCAGCACATAACTCAAAGCTAAGTATCCCACTCAAGTCCCCAGTGCCCTTCTGGACTTCAAATCTTACCTAGATTTCTGCTTTCATAGTTATATTTCACATATATACTCTTATAAATATCACAGGTTGCCAATGCCATTATTCATCCTGCAGAATGATTCGTAACCCAAATCAAACCTATTATTAACCTTAACTATACACTGTTCCTTCAATATAACGTACAGAAGAGCAGGGACAGAGTGGGTCTTACAATATAGGAATGTAGATGATCTTCCACCTGCTGAGAACCTAAAAGATCCATGGAGAAATGATCCTTGGAGAATATATAGGCAGCTATGTAGGACCTGAGAGAGCAATAGTCATCTTCCATGGCAAACAACCTGGTCAGGGTGAATTGATGTGTCTGAATCAGCCTCTGTCTTCTTAAAGTAGAGAAGATGGACCAATCCAGGCCTGTGTGGAGAGCTGTTCCTGGGTGCCTATGGTTGATATACCATTCTAACTTCTGAATGTGTCACAGGATGTTGGGGCAGCCTCCATCTCATGGGAACCTTGGAAGCAACTGTTAGGACAAAGTGGTTACCGAGGCAGTGACCATATTCAGTTCCTGAAAGAAGTGACCTCACTTCACTTCCTTGGTGATGTAATTCTCTGAACTTGGGATCCAGGAAGCCGGGCACCCAGAGTCAGTCTCACTCTGAGTCCCAGTGGGCTAACTTGTTTTCTTTTCCCAAAGACATAGTCAGTCTTTCTTGGTACCTACTGATGTGAGGATGGCCAAATTCCAGCAGAGCTCTGAAGAGGGGCCTTTCCTGAGAAAGTAGGTAGTGGCGAACCACTGGCTCCTGACAACTTCACAGAATTGGCCAAGGAGACCAGAACTGAAACAGGACAGGACATTTTTGGGGAACATAATATGGCCCACCAGTCAGAAGACACTCCGGATAATCACAGACCTACTTGGGGGAAAGAATTGCCTTTGCCATTGTAGGTGTGAGTTTGTGTTTTTTTCTGATGTTCTGAGAATAGCTAGGAAAGGTGGTTTGTTTGGTTTGGAGTGGACTATTTCTAGTAAGTCGTTTGACATGGTGAGTGTTTCTATGTCTGTGTATTCCACTGTATCCGTTGTTGTAGACATTAGAAAAGACAATGCATCAATGGATGTGTTGTCTCTAGTTGAAAGCTTCCCCGCATTCTTACTGCCCAATTGATGAATGGACTGCAGCTTGCCTTATGGATGGGCAACATCTACTATCTTCTTAAGTTCCTGTTTTCTTCGTGTTTTCCAGCCACTCTCCAGAATAGGCTCATGGTTTTGAGTCCCAGATATGTAACACCACAAGGCTCTGTGACATGGCCATGTACTGGATAGCTTAAGGGAATGGGAGCATCTCAGAAAAATCAGATATCAGTGTGATCAGTAAAGTCTCAGTGGAGAAACCCTTCTTTGGGCCATTTGCTTACTTCTGTTTCTATTACCCTGAATGTCAGGAAAGTCTTTGCCTCAGGCCACCCTGTTGTGTAGCCTTAAGACGACTGTTTTCATATGGAAATGAATGGACATCACCTGTGGCTCTTTGCTTAATTGCTTTGGAATGGAATGTGTCTGATTCAGCCTCTTGTCCTTGAATGAGGTTGTGGCTTAGATTCTCAGCACCTGATGGATCTAAAGAAAGATCCCATGTGATTTCAAAACCAAAATGACAAAAAGAGAAGTCATTGTGGATGAATATTTTTGCCTTCTTGTTTTATGTTCCTGACCTCCATCAAGTGAGAATAGGGATCCTTTGGGTCAAATGAGTCTTTGAAATCCCTGCAGAGGCTAGCCCATATGTGCTTGGGTTTTCTCATGACTCCAAATCACATCAAGAATTTATAGGCTTCAGCCAGTAGGCCTCAAATTGGAGAAGCGGAACACTTTAACAGCAGCAATATTTGATCACTCCTGGTTCACAGGAATAGTGTTCAGGCCACCATGTTTTTAGGCAAATGAGGGGCAAGTGAGCTTATTTTGGACACTACCTTGTGCTCATTGAAACCTCCAGCTAGAGGTTATGATGAGGGTCTACAAGGAAGAAGATTATGGCCCTGTGGGAGTGATTTCATTTTAATTTTGGTCATTTTTGTGGCAGTTGAAAGGGATGACTGGGTCCACCTGGGCTTGAACTCTGGTATGATTTACCCTTAGAGACTGAGTTCTGGAACTGACCTCAGAGAAGTATTGCCATGAATTGTGTTGGGATTTTAGGAGGCCACGCATGAGACTCACTCTTGGAAACTGAGATCTAGGCCCAGGGTGGCTTTCCACAGAGGCCTGGGAATCTCAGCCAGAATATCACATGATTTTATTCTGAAAGACTTGGTAGCCATAGTTGAGAGTCAAAACACACATGGACCTCACATTGTAGACGTCAATTGGCCTGGCTTCATGTGACCTGTTGGCAACTCTTTGAGAAGCCTTGACTTTAGAGTTCTCCAGAGCATTCATTGAAATGAGCTTTCTCAACACTTAACGGTTCCTGAATGAATTGAAACCCACAGTGCCTCTAACTTCATCCTTGAAAACTTGCTAGATAAATACCATAAAATTTTGGAAATTCCCATGACCAGGTGGCACTGCAGAAACGTTGGATGTCCTGTTGCTGATCATGTGTATACCAGAAAGTGCCTTGTTTGACTGGGTTTCATGAAAATGGTGTAGAATACGAGATGCCAGGAATTTGGAGCCTGCTGAGTAGTGGGCCTAGAGCAGTGGTGGGGAGGTGTGTGATGAAACATCATGGTGGGGCCATGTGGATCGGCTATCGGCTTACAAATGGCTTGTGACTGATATGGCGCAGCCCCCATTCCCTTGTATGTAAAGGCATCTTGTTATATGGAGAGGTTTCAGGCAATGTTCATAATCAGGTTGCTATGGTTATTGGGACAAGCTATGTGGGATAGAAGCCTGGTTGGTACATTCTCCTGCAGACGCTAACCCACCCCACGTGACAGAACACCCTCCAGCACTGTATCCCAGATGAACTTCTTATATTGTGTGAAGCAAGTACCAAATTCCCAGTGTAGCAGCAAGAAACACCACGAAAATTGGAGGATGATCAAATGTCTTCACTGTCCCCACCGGGAGACACTTAGCCTCCAGTGGACACAGTTTACCTACAAAGAGAAAATTGAACACTGCTTCCTCATGTTCATTGAAATATAAGAAATCATGTCTTCCAGGTCACATAGATGCAGACCCAGCTTTTATGGTCTCACGACAAAGGAAGCCAAAGCTCATGACAACAACATATATTTCAAGTGCCCAACCTCAGAAGCCGTATTCCAAGAAGTCTTAGGCCAGCAGAGCTCTTTGTTTGTGGAGTGTTTACCCTGTCCTTTACTTTTGGAAACGCCTCTACCACCTCCAAGGTTGTGAACTCCCGAGCATATTCCATTAAATATATGTATTCATAGATTTTCACACTTTTCTACTATAATTGTGTCTTACTTGGGTGAAGGTAATGTCAAGGCATTGTTCTGGATGTAAGTGGGAAGATTTTTGTGTAGCACATATTTACACACACACTGGATTCATTTTTCAATTTTTATTTTGAAATACTGAATCCCTGACACTAACCCATACCCTACTAGACTCTGAATTATGATCCTAATATGATGGTGAAAAATAACCCAAAAAGAATAGAATACAAGCAGTTCAGAGGAGGCATGGTGTATAGTTGGAATTGCCTTTTGCATTATATTTTGTAGGAGTTATAAATCTAGTCAATTTTTTGTTGAAATAGTTCTACATGTGTTTTTAAAATTAACAAATATATGAATCCCTGTCTCCCTTTCTCTGTAGCCTATTCAGCACATGTATTTTTATATGCACATATAGTATCCTACCTGATATCACTCGTATACACTTGTGATGTGGCTGAATTTGCAGATGCAAATTGAGAGAAGAGATCACTCCTCCTAAACGCTGTTGGAACTGAAAATTCAACCTATGGGTGAGCTTCCTAGTTGAATAACATTATTCATAATTTCATGTTCAGTAAAATTAATATTTTTCAGTCTGTTGATTATATATATTTCATGATAAATTTCTATTGGCATATATATCACTACTTTTTTTTATTGGTTGCTCAAAACATTACAAAGCTCTTGACATATCATATTTCATACATTAGATTCAAGTGGGTTATGAACTCCCATTTTTACTCCAAATACAGATTGCAGAATCACATCAGTTAAACATCCATATTTTTACATAATGCCCTATTAGTTAATGTTGTATTCTGCTACCTTTCTTATACTCTACTATCCCCCCTCCCTTCTCTTCCCATCTTTTCTCTCTACCATACCTACTCTAATTCATTTCTCTCGTTGTTTATTTTCCCACAACCTCTTATATGTAATTTTGTGTAACAATAAGGGTCTCTCTCCATTACCATGCAATTTCCCTCTTCTCTCCCTTTCCCTCCCACCTCATGTTTCTGCTTAATGTTAATCTTTTCTTTATGCTCTTCCTCCCTGCTCTGTTCTTAGTTGCTCTCATTATATCAAAGAAGATATTTGGTATTTGTTTTTTAGGGATTGGCTAGCTTCACTAAGCATAATCTTCTCTATTGCCATGCATTTCCCTGCAAATTCCATGATTTTGTCATATTTTAGTGCTGCGTAATCCTCCATAGTATACAAAGGTCACATTTTTTTTTATCCATTCATCTATTGAAGGGCATCTGGGTTGGTTCCACAGTGTAGCAATTGTGAATTGTGCTGCTATGAAAATCGATGTGGCAGTATCACTGTAGTACGCTCTTTAAAGGTCTTCAGGGAATAGTCCAAGAAGGGCAATAGCTGGGTCAAATGGTGCTTCCATTCCAAGCTTTCACAGGAGACTCCATACTCCTTTCCAAATTGGCTGCACCAGTTTCAGTCCCACGAGCAATGTACAAGAGTACCCTTTTCCTCACATCCTCGCCAGCACTTGTTGTTTGACTTCATTATGGCTGCCAATCTCACTGGATTGAGATGGTATTTTAGGGTGGTTTTTATTTGCGTTTCTCTTACTGCTAGAAATGGAGAGCATTTTTTCATGTACTTGTTAATTGATTCTATGTCCTCCTCTGAGAAGTTTCTGTTCAGGTCCTTGGCCCATTGGGTTATTGGTTATATTATTGTCTAATTTTCTGAGTTCTTTGTATACTTTGTATACTCTAGATATTAGGGCTCCATGTGAAGGGTGAGGACTAAAAATTTGTTCCCATGATGTAGGCTCCATATTTACCTCTTTTATTGTTTCTCTTTCTGAGAAAAAAAAAATTCAGTTTAAGTAAGTCCCATTTCTTGATTCTTGTTATTAACTCTTGTTCTATGGGTGTCCTATTAAGGAATTTGGAGCCTGACCACACAATATGTAGATCTGAGCCAACTTTTTCTTCTATCAGACGCAGAGACTCTGATTTGAATCTAGCTCCTTGATCCACTTTGAGTTAACTTTTGTGCAGGGCGAGAGGAGGGGATTCAGTTTCATTTTGTTGCATATGGATTTACAGTTTACCCAACACCATTTGATGAAGATGCCATCCTTCCTCCATTGCAGGCCATTAGCTCTTTTATCAAATATAAGATAGTTGTAGCTTTTTGGATTAGTCGCTGTGTCCTCCATTCTGTACCATTGGTCCACCCGCCTGTTTTGGTACCAGTACCATGCTGTTTTTATTATAATTGCTCTGTAATATAGTTTGAAATCTGGTATTGCTATACTGCCTGATTCACACTTCCTGCTTAGAATTGCTTTTGCTATTCTGGGTCTTTTATTTTTCCATTTGAATTTCATAATTGCTTTATCTTTTTCTACAAAAAATTCCTTTGGGATTTTGATTGGCATTGCATTAAACCTGTAGAGAACTTTTGGTAATATAGCCATATTGATGATGTTAGTTCTTCCTATCCATGAACGGGGTATATTTTTCCATCTTCTAAGATCTTATTCTATTTCTCTTTTTAGGGTTCTGTAGTTTGCATTATATAAATCTTTCACCTCTTTTGTTAGGTTGATTCCCAAGGATTTAATTATTTTGAGGAAATTGGGAATGCAGTGTTTTGACTCATTTTTGTTTCAGAAGTTTTGTCGCTAATATACAGAAATGCCTTCGATTTATGCATGTTGATTTTCTATCCTGCCACATTGCTGCATTCATTTATTAGTTCTAGTAGTTTTTTCTGTAGACCCTTTTGGGTCTTCTATGTATAGAATCATGTCATCTGCAAATAGTGATAAGTTAAGTTCTTCTTTTCCTATTTTTATGCCTTTAATGTCTTTCATCTCTCTAATTGCTCTGGCCAGTTTTTCGAGAACTATATTGAATAGAAGTGGTGATAGAGGACATCCCTGTCTTGTTCCAGATTTTAAAGGGAATGCCTTCAATTTTTCTCCATTCAGAATGATGCTAACCTGAGGCTTAACATAGATAGCTTTTACAATGTCGAGGTAAGTTCCTGTTATCCCTAGTTTTTAAAATGTTTTGAACATAAAGGAATGCTCTACTTTGTTCAATGTTTTTTCTGCGTCTATCGAGATGATCATATGGTTCTTATCTTTAAGTCCAATGATGTTGTGAATAACATTTATTAATTTCCATATATTGAACCAGCCTTGCATCCCAGGGATGAATCCTAGTTGATCATGGTGCACAATTTTTTTGATGTGCCTTTGTATCCAATTCGCCAGAATTTTAATGAGGATTTTTGCATCTAGGTTCATCAGAGATATTTGTCTGTAGTTTTCATTCTTTGAGGTGTCTTTGTCTGGTTTCAGAATCAGGGTGATGTTCTCCTCATAGAACGAATTTGGCAGAGCTCCCAGTTTTTCTATTTCCTGAATAACTTGAAAAGTAATGGTATTAATTCTTCTTTAAAGGTTTTGTAAAACTCTGCTGTATACCCATCCGGTCCTGGGCTTTTCTTGGTTGGTAGTCTTTTGATTGCTTCTTCTACTTCATCCATTGATATTGGTCTGTTTAAATTGTGTGTTCCCTTATGACTCAGTGTGGGCAAATCATATGACTTAAGAAATTTATCAATGTCTTCACTATTTTTTATTTTATTGGAATACAGGTTTCCAAATAATTTCTAATTTTCTTCTGTATTTATGTTGCATCTGTTGTGATATTGCCTTTTTCATCCCGTATGTTAGTAATTTGAGTTCTCTCTCTTCTTCTCTTCATTAGCATGGCTAAGGGTCTGTCGATCTTATTTATCTTTTTGAAGAACCAACTTTTAGTTTTGTTAATTTTTTCAATAGTTTCTTTTGTTTCAATTTCGCTCTGATTTTAATTATTTCTTGCCTTCTGCTACATTTGCTGTTGTTTTGCTCTTCCTTTTCTAGGGCTTTGAGATAAAGTGTGAGCTCATTTATTTGTTGTTTTTTTTTTCTTTCTCTTTTTGAGGAATGACCTCCAGGAGATGAATTTACCTCTTAAAACTTCTTTCATTTTGTCCCATAGAATCTGATATGTTGTGTCTGTATTTTCATTTATCTCTAAGAATTTTTTGATTTCCTCCTTTATGTCTTCTGTAACCCATTGATCATTCACTAACATATTGTTCATTTTGCATGTAATGTATGATTTTTTCTTTTTTCTTTTATCATTGGTTTCCAGTTTCATTCCATTATGATCACAAAAAATTCATGGTATTATCTCCTCCCCTTTATATTTACTGAGGGTTGCCCTATGGCAAAACATATGGTCTATTTTTGAGAAGGATCCCTGTGCTGCTGAGAAAAAAGTATATCCACTTGATGATGGTTGATATATTCTATATATGTCACTTAAGTCTAGGGTATTGATTGTGATATTGAGTTCTATAGTTTCTTTATTCAACTTTTGTTTGGAGGATCTGTCCAATGGTGAGAGACGTGAGTTGAAGTCACCCATAATTATTGTACTGTGGTCTATTTGATTCTTGAACTTGAGGAGAATTTGTTTAATGAACGTTGCAGCACCATTATTTGCTGCGTGAATATTGATAATTGTTATGTCTTGTCAGTGAATGGTTTCTTTTAACAGTATATAATGTCCTTCCTTATCCCTTTTGATTAAATTAGTCTTGAGGTCGATTTTATTCTATAGGAGGATGGCCACCCCTGCTTGGTTACGAGGACTGTGTGCATGGTATAAATTTTCCCAATCTTTCACCTTCAGCTTGTGTATGTCTTTTCCATTCAGATGTGTCCCCTGGAGGCAACTTATTGTTGGATTTGTTTTTTTTAATTCAAGTTACAAGCCTATGTCACTTTATTGGAGAGTTTAAGCCATTAACGTTTAGAGTTACTATTAATATATGGTTTGTACTGCCACCCATATTTGCTTATATCTTTTTTTTAAATTAGTTTGTTTCTCCATGATTAGCTTTTCCCGCCCTCTGTCATTACTGAGGCACTTCCCACTGATGGTTTACATTGTTGATTTTCATTTCTTCCTCGTGTAGTGTTTTGCTCAAGATGCTTTCCAATGCTGGTTTTCTGGCTGCATATTCTTTTAGCTTTTGTTTATCATGAAATATTTTTATTTTGTTGTCTTACATTAAGCTTAATTTTGCTGGATACATAATTCTTGGTTGGCATCCATTGTCTTTCAGTGTTTGAAGTACGTTGTTCCAGGATCTTCTCACTTCCAGCATCTGTGATAAAAAAAAACCATTGTTAACCTTTTTGTTTTACCCCTGATTGTAATCTGCCTCCTTTCTCTGGTAGGTTTTAATATTTTCTCTTTGTTTTGTATATTGGATATCTTCATAACAATGTGTCTTGGCATTGGTCTACTGTGATTTTGTGTGCTCAGTGTCCTGTAAGCATCTACAATTTGTTTATCTGTTTCCATTTTTATTTTTGGAAAGTTTTCTCTAATTATTTCATTCAGCAGGTTACTCATTCCCTTGGTTTGAATCTCTGTACCTTCCTCTTTCGGGATGACTCATAAGTTTGTTTTTTTAATGTTATCCCATATCTCTTGGATGTTTTCTCATAATTTTTTACAGCATTTCTTTCTTGGATAGAGTTTTTTCAAGATGATATATTTTGTCTTCATTATCTGACATTCTGTCTTCTACTTGCTCCACTCTGTTAGTGATACTCTCAATTGAGTTTTTAATTTGGTTTATCATTTCCTTCATTTCTAGAATTATTGTTTGATTTTTCTAATAATCTTTATCTCCTGATAAAGATGCTTAATTTCTTATTTTATCTGT